>NC_056737.1:19729330-20029330 GCF_019279795.1 Protopterus annectens | reverse complement strand
ATGTAAGGAAATACTGCTGTTTGTGGGTCTTGATGCAGAGAAAACATTTGACAGAGTAGTCTGGGATTTTATGAGTAGACCAATGCAAGCATATGCATTCCCTGATGCAGTAGTATGGTTAATTAGGAGGATACATCAAGAAGCAAGAATTAAAGTGGGAGGGCTCCTCTCTTATAAGTAGTATATAAATAAAGTAAGTCATGGGTGTCCTCTTTCCCCTTTATTTACTTTATATTTAGTGCCATTGGTAAAGAAAATAAGGGACTCAGAAATTCAAGGATATAATTCATATGGTAATCAAGAAATGTCAGCTATATATGCAGCTGATTTTTTTTTGTATTTGATAAATCCAGAAAAGTACTTTTTGATGCTGTGGAACATTTTGAAACAGTTTCAGGTCTTTTCCAACTGTATAGCTGCAAATTATGTACCCACACAAATTTGTTCAGTAATACCCTTTTTATGGGGACACAGTAAGATGAAGTACTTAGCAGTATGTATTAAAAAGGCTTCTGTTAATGGCAGCTAAGGATATGTGGGAAGAAACTAAACAAAAGGTAATACAAAAACTGAGAAACTTGAAGCTCTTGATTATGGATAGTAAGCTATAAATGGTGAAAATGTTTAATCCGTTTAGTTTTACATACAGGTTAGGCATATTTTCATCAACCAGAGAAGTTGCAGGCAACAATTAATAAAGAGTTGAAGGAATTTATCTAGGAAGATGGCTAGAGGTAGGTGGGATAAAATCTTACCAATAATGCAAGTTGGTTTAGGATTTCCTGATGTAAAGGGATATTTTATAGCTACGCAGTTAATGCTCATATGCATAATATAAGCAGAAAGTTATAAATCAAAGTGGAAAGGGATGATTATAAAGTGGGTTATTCAGGAGAAAGTAGGCTTCTGAATGCAGATCCTTAGGAGAATGTTATATTCATAAAGTTGCAAAAGTATTCGAAGAACTAAGTCAGCATGGGAATGGAGATCGAAACTTTTGCCAGTAAGGACAACTGCAAGCAGAGATACAGAAAATTGTCAAAGGATCCAAGGTATTAAGAGCATGTAGCTAGACGGAGAGAGAGAAAGATAACAGAGTGGGATGAGACCAAGCAGAAATTTAGACTGCAGATTAAAGACTGTTTTCCTTTTCAGGAATTGATATCAGGGTATAGGCAGAGGAAAAGAGATAGGGAAGTCCTAAGTGAAAGACCTGCTCAGGTAGATTTTTAGTCTAATCTAGAATGGAAATTGCTGCTAAAAAAGGGATAATTAGTAGGGTATATAAAATAACTGCATAACTATAAGAAACAATCAGAGAAGGTTAGAAATTACATTTTACAAGGGGAACAGTGGGAGGACATCTGAATGCCTACTAAGTGTGCAATAAAGTCCAGATGGTTTAGTATGTTTCCGTAGGTGTTTTTATACCCCAAGCAGACTTCAAAAGAATTTTTCCTTGAGTAGATAGCATATGGTGGAGATTTGATGATGAAGAGTTTTTTTGGGTATGTAATGAGATGGCAGATTTTAAGAATTCCCTAGAGAGAGTGCTCTGTCAGAAATATCGGGGGATCAAGTGGCTGTAACTAAGGAAGTTGCTCATTTGAGCCAGGACACAGGATCTGACATGTCTAGACATACTAAGGCCTTATTGAGTTTAATTCTGTTGGCTGTCAAAAAAGGACTTGCTAGATTTATTTATTTGGTATTTGTCTACTGGGATGATCCGACTGGGTCAGAAAGAACCTTTTTTCACAGGAGGCCCAGGGAGAAAAGCTCCATTTACAGAGATGTACAAACTTTGTACAAATAAAAAATATACAAAACATGGTCATTACATGAGTTCCAGGAGGTAGGCACATAGTTACAAATAACATAAAAATACAGAAACGTGGTAATTGCAAGAGTAATTACAAGAGTTCCAGGAAGTTAGCACATTGCTGTGAGGTATTTAACAAGTAATTATATTTCAATATATACAAGTAAAAGGTACAGTTTGATGAAGGACAGAAGGAGAGAGAGATTCATTGTGGTCTGAACTGGATAATGGAAATCAAAATCGAAACCAGTTTGTATTTGAAATACTGAATATTGTAAAAGAGACCTTTAGAAAAAGGAAGGTGCAGAGTACACAGAAATAAATGGAATTTGTGGGAACAATACATGCTGAATAATGTTCAGGAGTAGGGGTGAGGTTTTAGTGAAGGTATGAATTGTGCAATGTTAGTCTGATTGCTAGTTTTAAAGGATAAAATGTATGTGATGTATATTGCATGTAGATGAAAAATATTAATATAGTTTTTTTTTCTGTATTATTGTATGTTCCTATGTCTTAAATAATAATATAATAAAAAGGTTTTAAAGAAGTGCTTCAGTACCTTTAAATCTCTTCATTTCCACTTTTTCTGTGCCAGAGAACATGAAGGTCTTGGTCACTGTTTTTTTTCCTGTTCAACTCCCATAAAGGAATTTATCTGAGCAGTCATGGTACTGTTCAGAAATGCCTTTCCATTGCTCACAGTTTAAATTCTGAGGGAGTGTCCTGAGGTTATTGAAGTGATATAAACCAACTCCATGATGTTGAGCGATGTTATATTGACTGTCCCAAACTGCTGGTACTGAAGGAAATAGTAAGCCAGTATGGGAACGAGTGTCCAAAACTGACTTTTACCCATCCTAGAGGACATAAGCCAGCCTAGTCCACTGTGAAACCTGGTACCTGTTTGCGGAGTAGGTGTTGGCTTGCAGTAGTTTTGATGACCAAGGAGGTGTGCTTTACACTACCAAACTGCCCATGATAGCCTTCATGGAGTGTGTGAATAGAAGCATTTTTATTATGGGAAGGCATTGTAAACACTTTTATTGATGCTAATGTTCATGTCAGGTGGAGTTGGGGCTTAACAAAAATCCCTTCCCACACCAGTTAAGTTAGCAAAAGGGAGTAGCTTCTAAGGCCATGATGCCACCATATAGTTATCTGTCCTTTAAATGTTGATGACACCAGTTTGAGGGCAGAGGTGAAGTCATACCCTCGGGCCATTAAGGATGATGGTGACACTAAGCTGAGCAGTAAACCAGAGTTAAGTTTGGACATAGATGTAAAGAATGAAGGGACTAAAATGCTCTTCATGGCTACCTAGATAATGGCCTTCCATGGGCTGCTCCAAAGCATAAGACTGGTATGATCTAAGGATGAGTCACCATAAGGAAGATTTATTTTTGAGAAAAAGTATCCCCCCAAGGAATTATATGGGCTGCAAGTCTAATGAGGTGGACTGGAGGATGAATTCGCAGCTTGTGGACATCTGCTTGATGGTTGGCACACATATGGAGCAAAAGGCCCACAGGAAAAAAAGTGATTGGATGTGTATGAGTGAGTTATACTGCAGCTGTTGTAAATAAGAAAATAGAGCTGCTAGATTGAGCTGATAGCTTCCACCCCTAAGAAGTGTGTGGGAGACTGAAATTTTTATAGGCACTACAGCTGTGAACAGTTAAGAAAGCCATTCTGTTCACTTGTTTGTGTTTAAGTAATTTTAAATATTACTTGTTTCGTATTGATGAAGGTATAAATGGAACACAAACAGCTTTTTAACAGCTTACATCACTACTTTCAGATACCATGTAAAATGCTAGTGATTCACCCCACTTTTGTTGTACTAACTCATTGAAGGAAAAAAATGTATTACCTTTAGGCTGTGCCATACTGTAGGGACACAGATTTATGGAAAGAAGATGAGGCACAAAAGTAGAATTACATTGATATGGCAGTCCTCATGATGGCCATTTTGAAAATCAGGAATATAAAAGTAAACTCTTAGGCTGGGATTCAGAAAAAGCCTCATTTGTGGTAATTACATACTGTAGGTAGTGCAGTTACTGAGACATTGGGAAAATATGATTCAGAGACTTCTGTGGCCTGGCCGTAGGGAGAAAGACTTCATCATCTGGTCATTGGATTATTTTTGAATTACAGTCTAGCTAACACTAGCACTGACAGACCTGACAGTGGTAGTGTTCTCCCTGGCATCTAGTTGGGAAAAGGCACCCCCCCATCAGTCTCTCTTTCACACACAACACACACAACACACACAACACACACACACACACACACACACACACACACCATTGACAAACTAGCTCCCCCACAGTGTATCATATTTACAGAAATACTCCCACATTCACTCACAAACATCCATGCTCCAAATTCCCTACCTAACACCTCTAGTGCGATTGCCCAGTCAGACAAACACATATTCATACACATAGCTGGCTTTAGGCACCAGCGAACACTGCAGTCGCTGGGGGCACCCTGTTCCTGGGGGGGGGGGGGGGGGGCAAGCACAGCAAGTTATTTATTTGATATTTTGTAACATGTCTGTCAAATTAACAAAAGCTAGTATAGCAATCATGTTTACCTAATAAAACAGGTGGGTAATAACTCTAAATTATTTATATCTCCTTTAAAATTCAGATATCTCTGGTTATTGTAACAGTATTTTATCAAATAACAGGCTTCATAATTCCACTAAATAGTTTACCACTGACATAGTGCCTCTGGCTTAGTTAAACCCTGATTGGTGGATATTCTCTCCACTAAAACCAACAACATAGCCAGCTTGTAGGTACCTGCAATATCTGTGGCTGAAAAGGGACCCCTTAATCATCCTTGACTGTGTGGGGGCCCCACAAAAGCAGCTGATGGATAGGAAAAAAAGTCTTAATTTCCTTATTATGCTCTTTAACCAGAACAGGGCTATGATATGACCGTGTTAGGATAAATATGATAATGAACATAAGCAAGGTAAGCTGTAGAGAGATCAGCAGGCCGGAGTGACTAATTAGAGTGCAAACTTTGTATTTTAAGAAGAGCTGATGCTTCTTATCTTCAGGGAGTTTTATAAATACTGGTAGAACACCAGATACTACAACTCTCAACTTTTTTCAGAAGAATTCAGCATAATACCAAAAATAATATCAGAATAAAGGCTCAAAATCAGGAACACATTTTAAATATCACTCTAATTTACTTAAAAAAGTTAATAGAATAACACCATTTGCATCAACACACATTTTTTTGGACAAGAAGAAGTGTAAACCTCTGATGCCTGGAATTATTGACTGTCTGTATTCTTGAATGTTTTATTAGTAGATCAAACTTTTTACAAGGGACAGATCAAAATTATGAGCAAAATCAGGGAAGGTCTGTGAAATCAGAGACCGTGACAGGTATGCATTACTCCTTACTGAGGTAAATAAAAGTGACCTACCCCTGCTGCTGTTTGACGATTGCTAAACAACATTCACTGATCTGGTGTGGCAGTACCAGTGTTGCACAATGTATTGCTCTTTGCTGAAATAATTACAAAACTAGTATTGCTATGGCTTTTGCGTGTGTTTGTAAAAAATATTACTGATTTTTATTTCTGCATACACCTAATAATGCCAGGACTCGTACATTGTTCTTCTGAGCATCAGTGAAAAATGTAGCTAATAAGTAATTATATTTCAAAAGTAATACATAAAATATATCACATAACATTCAAACACTTCAATCTTCAAGGAGTCTGGTGGTCTCCACTCCCTAGACTGTATAAATTGATACAGAGGGCTCCCTTAATCATTCTTGACTGTGTGAATGCCCCACAAAAGTTGTTGCTGGTTGGGGAAAAATGAGGAAAAAAATGTATTAATTTTCTGATTATGCTGTTTAACCTGAAGCTGATAATGGCCTCTGCTCTCAACTGTACCCATTCTGAAACCAGCCCTGCTCAGATGCGAATGTACAGAAAGTTGCTGTAGGTTATGGCGGGGGGGGGGGGGTGTTACTTCTTTACTTTTCATTACAGTCAAACCATAGAGGTTTGCACATGAGGTCATTACCAGTTATGTTTGGGCTGAGGACAGTGTGGTCATTGTGTCTTTTATTTTTCTCACAGACTGTATAAAGAAAGTTACTGTAGCTTGTGTAGGTGCAGTGTACTGTCTAAGAGCAACAAAGTAGAATACATTAATCATTAATTTTTCAATTTCACATAAGGCACGTGTACAGGTAGCTGCCTTTGATGGTTAGGGTTGAGGAGATAGGAGGCATGCTGTGTATATGTGTCAGCACTCACTTAAAACACATGACTGTGGCAGTTTAAACCTCTGCCGTCATCCCAGTCTAACACCAGACGTATGCATAGGCATTGACTTGTCTTTTTTGGGGTGGGGATTAGGGAGGCAGGCTGTATTCCAAGATTGAACCTATATATCCAGACAACAAATGGCTGGTTAGTTTGTGAGGTACTATTTTGTCATCTTTGAATATTAAGCCTTGGGCACAATGTATGTCTTCCTTGAAATAAAAAAAAAAACTGAAATTCTTTTCTTACTCATGATTTAGCTCAAAAATGCATCCCAGAACACCTATAATTCTATGGCTTCTTGGGCCCTGGCTTATCTGGGCTATTTCCTAAATGGTTATTACTGTGCTGTCTTGGGCAGGAAAGGTATGCTGAAAGGATGCAAGGAAAACTTAAGCTGAACAGCAACACTGAATTTCTTTCCTTAATCATAATTTTTGTTCAAGCCTTCATTGGATGAAAAGATTATATATATATAAAAAAAATACACTTTAGAGCATATAGATAGTTGTTGTTGTCTTTCGGCTTTTCCCAGTTAGGGGTCGCCGCAGCGGAACTCCAGTCCACTAATGATTAGCAGTAGATTTTGATGAATGCCGAGGTGTCAGCTCGACGTTCAACTTTCAACTAAGCCATGCCCATTTACGCATGTCTTTCGAATGCCCACCCAGCCGCGGGGAGAACATGCAGACTCCACACGCAAGGCACTCCCCGCACTCCAGCCGAGAATCAAACGGGAGAACCTCTTGCTGTGAGGCAACAACGCTACCGCTGCACCACCGTGGCTCCATATAGTATTTCACCTAAATCCAGACCTATACATAGAGTTGCTACAGTGCATCATTGTTGTAACTGAAATGCCAGTAACTGTGAATGTCCCTCTGTGAGATGGGCGAACATAGTGTGGTACATAGACCTGTTGTACTGTAAGAGCATTGTGGCTGCAGGTCAGTCTGTACGTACTACTCCTAAAAGTTTGCAGTATGAGCTAAAAGGCTACTTCAGAGGGGAGGCAGTGACAGGGTGATATTCTGATGAAAGTGTGTAGGGGGCCCCCAAAATGCTAACACCGTCCCTGTTCATACAGCTTCATTTATGCCCATACAGGTGTGCGCCCACACACAGATGCACACAGTTAAAATGTCATACGCCTGAGTACTTGCAGGCTTGCAGTTGCTTCTTCGGGCAGGCTGGGCTTCAGAACAAGGATCTAGTGTAACCAGGAGCACCAGACTTTTCCTGCAGTTATAACAAGCACTTAAGTCCTAGTAGTTTGTCCAAGCTTCAGTTAGTGAGCTTGTACTTTTAAGATACTTGGGCAGCGTATGTTCCAGGACTGTGATTGTCCCGCTCTGCTCTGCAGTGATTACAGTTTCATACCCTTCCCTGTACATGTAGTTGACTGTGAAGACAGTCTCTCAGTGAGACTGGATGCATCTTTTTGATATCAGCTCAACTCCATCCTACCCTAAATTCCATCACCTTTTAGAGAACTCCCTGACTTCATTTCCTTTGCCAAACCTGCCTTCATATCTTATGTTCCCTCAGGATTCCCTTATGACAGTCTTGAAAGACTCACTGCAAAGTGCAATCACTTAATCCAACAAATAATCTGATGTGCATGCGAATTTTCATTCTTGTTAGAAAGCTCTCCTTAGACTCATTTTTATATTTCAGTATATTAAGTTATAGAGATGATTTTGTTTCCTACCAGAACAGGAAAGATCTCTGTTGGAGAAAGACACTTGACTGGATTCCTGTATGTTCGTCGTTGGTAATCACTTGCTTACATCTGCCATTTGGTATAGTGGCAAGATACAGCAGGTGCATTATTATTATTCCTTCAGAAAGCAAGAGAGATTTAATATCAGTACATGTAATCCCATTAGTGTAGACAGGACTCCTTTGGTTACCCATTCAGTTGAGCATTTAATTTCCTGTTTTCTGTTGTTTTTTAACAAATATACCAAGTAGGCAAAGGCTGCCTTAAACCAAAAACTGTTTTTTAACAACTTTGCCGTTGCAAGCCCGTGTGTTAAGTCAGCTGTGGTTTGTTTCCCTGGATCAAACAAGATTCCAAGATAGATGTTGCATGCTGACAGTCTATAGTATCAGAGTAACACAATTGTTGCTTGTTTTAATCTCTGTAGGAATCCAGGAGTCACACCTAAACCATGATGTTAAACAATAACCGATATTACTCACTGTCCATAAGATCAGTAACATAAACAGTCCAAACCATTTGTGGTTGGTAGTGCTACAACATGTGTTATTGCCACATCAAAACAACCCAGTACTTTTCCCTTTTGATTTCTGCAGCAGTAGCTGAACATTTTAGTATCCACATTAACAGTGTTCTACTAATGAGAATGCTCAGTACTTCACAAATTCTAACCTCCTTCCTACTGTGCAGACTGTTAAAGTTTAACAAAAAAAAAAAATACTGACTGTGTCTTGTGCTCTGTAGCTTCTGATTTAACCCTCATTTTTTAAATGTATAAGCTCAGTTCATCTCCTTCCTCATCTTCTGGTTAACTGCTTTCCACTTGAAAAACCTGGTAATCATTCTCACTGCTGCAGTAGTCTTTTGGCTATACAGTTTGTAACCTGCCTAGTCTACAGTAATTGCCCAGATTCACAAAGCCTTGGCTTCCACACCTTCACTCTGACTGCTGTTTGGACAGCTTAGTGGAGGGAAATGAGCAGTTAGCGAAGAAATCTTCAGAACTTTCTTGCTGCCTGAAGAGGAAGCAGCTCTGAGATTCTACAGGAGTAACATTTGGCTTTGAAGCTTCATTTTTAGCAGATAAGTCCCACAAGAGAGTCCTTCTGTGCAGAAATTGTTGCCCTTTTAAGAAACTCTGCTACCTGTCATACCCCCTTTGAATGTCATGGTAATATTAAATGTAAAATGTGGTTGTCACATTTCCATAGCCACGGGCTTCAAGTAAGTTCTCATATTTACTATGGCTGGGTCGCATTATCATTTTTCTGCATTACCCTTTGGATTATCTGCTGCTCCAGGGGTGTTTACAAAGTGTCCAGCTCCATTTACAGCTCATTAGAGACTGAATGGCTTTCACGTATTTCCTTACTTAGATGACTTATCTTTGCAGAGTTTTTCCTATATGTCAAGAATCCTTAACATGGGTTTAATCTCTTCTTACCAATTTGGGATTCCAGATAAATGTATAAAAATCCTCCTTGACTCAATGACACAAGATTATATTTCTGGATGCCAAGTAGATCCTTCTCAGGAAAATTTTTTTTTTTTTTACATAGGTGAAGGTGGATTTTTATCTAGAAATGTTCCTGAGCTTCTGTAGGTAGTCTTAGATTTATGCAAGAGAATATTTCTGGATTCTAGGGCTCATGGCCTCTATGATTCTCATACTTCCACTTGCCAGGTTATATATGATAAAAATTTAATGGTTTGAAAAAAAAAAAAAAACACATGGACCCATATCTTCATCCTCTGAAATTTCATGTTCAGATTTTGTTTTTTTGTGAAAAAGTACCTGCACTGCTGGAGACCACAAATGACTCTAATTCCAGATCTCCTCTTTTCTCCTTATCCCTAGTAAATGTGTAACTAAAGATGCCTCAGATTGTGCTTGGGGAGCAGTTTCTAGGAGAGTAAAGGTGCAAAGCCTGTGGAACGCCTCACACAGACCAAGGCACATAAATGTCAGAGATGTTGACTGTGATCCGTGTCTTAAAATCTCTTCATCTATAATCCCCAGGATCTCTTCAACTGACTGCAGATAGCACCATAGTGCTGTGGTACATAAACAAGCAGAGGGGCACCAGATCACACACTCAGTGCAGGTTGTCTATGATGGTATGGAAAGTAGCTGTACAGCATTCCTTAACCTTCCAAGCATCTTACATTCTGTCAGAGCAAAATATAGAGCCAGACTAGCTGAGCTGGACTAGAACAGACCCTCATGAATGGAAATTGAACAAGGGTCTTCCAGGAGCTGATCCAGTTGTGGGGAATACCTCCATTGGATATGTTTGCCTCCTTTCAAAACAGACAACTGAAAAAGTTATGCTCTAGGGATTTCTTCAGCCAAGTCTGGGAAACAGATGCATTTTCATTCTTATAGTTGGAAAAGTTTTTTTAGGCATTTCCACCCTTTCCACTGATGGCCAGGGTAATCTCCAAAAATCATTGTGGTGACTGCTTTTCAGCCCAGGCAATATTGGCTGTCCATTCTTATGCAGTTAGCTAAGGGTACTTAACCACAAGTTTTCTTCACAGGCTGGACCTACTCATAGAAGACAAGAGAAGTTTGATACATCCCAATCTCAAACAACTTTAACTACCTTGATTATTTAATTTTTGCTCCTTTTAGGCACCTCTTTCATAAGGAGGTGCAGCATGTAGGAACTAAAATAGTCAAGAAAAGCTGCTGTTAGGAAGTCTGATCTTGGCAAGTAGAAAAGGTTTTCTAGTTAGTGCCTCACCAATAACCAGGGCCCTATCAGAGATTATGTATCACTAGTTCTAAAATATTTCTGAAGGTTACTTTCCTCTTGCCTGTCTTACTCCTCTGTAAAGGTTCAGCTTGTTGCCATTTCAGCATGTTTGCCCATGGATCTTCCTCTTTCCTTGTAGTTTTTGAGAAAAACATTTCTCAAGTGGGTTTTACATATTAGGCCCCCTAGAAAGCTGATGGCCCCTTCTGGGAACATAATTTATTTCTGGAAAGGTTAACTGTGTCTCCTTTTGAACCAGGTCATCAGACTGATTTAAGATCCGTTACTTTATTGCGCTGACATCTACAAGAAGAGTATCTGAGTTAAGCTGTCATAGTCTATAGTGTCTCATTCAGGACATTAAGAACAAATCCCTCATTTATATCCAGAGTTGTTTTAGAGTTAACTTTTTGAATCAAGCCATCAGTCTCACAGTGTTCTATCCAGACCCTAAGAAACAGGGAGAAAGGATTCTACATACTCTGGATGTGTGTATGCACTTGGGACTATCTTGACAGAACTACACCTTTTAAAAAATCAGATCAGGTGTTTATTTCTTATGATGGGACTGAGAAAGACCAACCTGTGTCAAAACAGACTATTTTAAGATGGTCCTAAGCCATTGCCTTTTGTTATACCCCCATGGTAAATAATTGACATTGACCCCTTTTCTATACCTGTACCAAATGTATTACACTTCCTGACTAAATTGTTTAACTTCCAGTTCCAGCTTCTGTACTGCTGAAGTGCAATTAGCAGCCATTTCAAATTTTCATGCACGTTATGATGCCCTCTCTCTAGTTTCTTGTAAATTCTGTAAGGCCTTACTTCTTCTGTCCCCTGTTCAAGAACCAGTGCATCCATGGGATCTCAACTTTGTATTGGAAGCCTTAACCAAATTTCTTTTTGAGTCCGTCTCCTCAGCAACCTTGAAGTTTCTCTTCTGGAAGACTTTGTTCCTGGTTACTGTCACTTCTCTAGAAGAGTTTCTTGAGTCACAGGCCTTGGTTTCTTCAGTCCCTTGTCTGGTATTTCCCAAGGACAGTGTCTCTCTTCATACTAATTCTTCTTTTCTCATAAGATGGCTTCCAAGGATAACATCAACTAACTGATTCACCCACAAGTTGTCTTTGTAAATCGTTCAAATAAAGGTGAACATACCGTAAACATCCTGGATGTAGATTGATAACTTAGATTTTACCTGCCCGGAAATAAGACGTTCTGGAAGGGCTCACAGCTGTTTGTCTCCTTTGCAGACACCAAACATGGGTCAGAAGTGTCCAAAGTCACTGTCTCCACATGACTTTTGTACTTTTCTATTTTTTTTCAGTTCACAATCACCCATTACAATGCAAACACAGAGCTCACTCCACCAGATCTTTTGTCACTTCAACAGCCTTCTTTAGGAATTCTTCAGTTGATGAGATTTATTCAGTAGCAACATGGTTTTCATTAAATACCATTGTTAAACATTACAAGTTGGATGCTATATTGAGATTTAGGGCTTACTTTGGAACAACTATCCTTAGAAGCCTCCTGTCATGATGCCACCCATGTGTCCTGTAGCTAGCTGGGGATTCTGATCCATAAGTCATATGGGGATGATGGAATGAATAGGATGTGGTGGTTAAGTATTTGCCATGATCCTGAATCCTTTCATTCTAGTCCATCCGATATGACAACCCATCTTCTGCCCTCCTTTCAGATTGTCATTTTGTAGGACCTTCCATATGTGGAATGGTATACACTGATTGTCTTTTCTAGTTGGTGCCAAACTCGATTTGAGGTATCTTCACACACAAAGGAGATTATGGGAAAATATTTCTTAAAGGGGCTTGGGCCGGAGCACTAGTTTTGCCATATTTGACTAACAGCTTGAGAACCCATAAGTCATATTGGAGAGAATGAAAGGATCCAGTGAGTAAGTACATAACTATCATTTCGGTAGAATGTTCATGTGAACATCCCAGATTGCACAAAGCAAATAAACATGCAAACTCAATACTTAGATTCTTAATTACGGGTCTATCAATATGTCATTAAAAGCTATGAGGTCTTAGAATACACGCTTAAAGAATAGGCAGAATTCAGTAGCTATCACAGTAAAGAAGTATATAAGTGAAGTGATGGTGTCACTAATGATATGTAGCATATACTAAACAATGCTGTATTATCCTTGCTACTGCTAATTATGACACCATTATCTTAAGCATTTGCATACTGTCTGTCTTTGCTTGAATACTGTTTGCATTTGACATGTTTTTTTATTAAAGACAAAATAATTGTTCTATACTTGAATCTTTTTTTTTTTTTTTTTTTTTTAACTGCCTTTATTATTTATTTGTGAAGCATATGAACTTAAAAATACCCAACACTTTAGCTGTCACTGGGATATTTTTGAATTGAACAGGTATAAGTTAAACACATTCATACCTTTAAAAAAAACTTTACATTTGGGTAGATTACTGGTGCCTGGGCATCTTATTCATCTGCTGCATTGGCATCCTGGGTTTAGAATGGGTTGTGCATGCCAAAGGGCTGGGTGAGTGGATGAGAAGCAAGCTTTCCTAGGGCTGTTCATCTTACTAGTATCCCTCTGTTTTCAACAACACTTGCCTTGTTGAGGGTTGAGCTGGTAGCAACCTGAGCAGAACAGACAAGACATCACTTTTTCAAGCAGTAGTCTCCAGTTTGGCCTGGGTAATACCTGGCTTTCTGAGGCAGGTCCCAGGTCTCTGAGCGTCCTAGTGGGCCATTACTGGTATTACCTTCAAGAGGAAGCCTACAGTGGCTATAAAAGTTGCACACACCCCTGTTAAAATGTCAGGTTTTTGTGATATATCATTTCAAAACTTTTCCCACCTTTAATGTGACATATAACTGTATGATTCAATTGAAAAACAAATCTGTTCGGGGAAAAATATAAAAAATAAAAAACGTACAATAAGCTGGTTGCATAAGTGTGCATACCCTTAAACTAATACTTTGTTGAAGCACCTTTTGATTTAATTACAGCTTTCAGTCTTCTTGGGTACACACCTGCCGTCAATTAAAGAGACTCTGATTAACCCCAAATAAAGTTCAGCCATCCTAATGGGATTTTCCTGACATTTACTCAGTTGCCTGCTACAGCAAAAGCCATGGTTCACATAGAGCTTACAAAGCATCAAAGGAATCTCATTGTTGAAGGGTATCAGTCAGGAGAAGGGTACAAAAAAATTTCCACAGCATTGGATGTACAATGGAACAAAGTGAGGACAGTCATCAGAAAAGTGGAGAAAATATGTGACAGCAGTGACATTGCAAACAACTGGACATCCCTCCAAAATTGATGAAAAGGCAAGACGAAAACTGGTCAGGGAGGCTGCCAAGAGACCTACAGCAACACTGAAGGAGCAGCAGGAATTTGTGGCAAGTACTGGTTGTGTACTACATGTGACAACAATCTCTAGTGTTCTCCAGATGTCTGGACTATGGGGTAGGGTTGCAAGATGGAAGCCTGTTCTTGCACAGAAAAACATCCAAGCCTGGCTAAAATTTACAAAACAATACATCAAGCCTTTCAAAAGCATGTGGGAAAATGTGTTCTGGTCTGATGAGATTGATTTGAACTTTTTGGCCACAGTTCCAAAATGTATGTTTGGTGCAAAATTAACACTTTGATTCACCAAAAGAACACTATTCCCACGGTGAAGCATGGTGGTGGCAGTATCATGCTTTGGGGTTGCTTTTCTTAAGCTGGAACTGGGGCTTTAGTCAAGGTTGAGGGAATTATGAACAGTTCCAAATACCAGTCACTTTTGGCCCAAAACCTTCAGGTGTCTGCTAGAGAGATGAAGAGGAATTTCACCTTTCAACACGACAATGATCCGAGCATACATCCAAATCAACAAAAGAATGGCTTCACCAGAAGAACATTAAAGATGTTCTGTAATCCTATCTCTACTTCATTCTTACATATGGGTTCAGAGCAGATCCTCGGCTCTGACTCGGCCGATTACAAAGCTCGAAGTCTCTAAGTTGGCTCATGGCAAGGTAGGTATCCCATAATGCACTAGTAATCCTCAGATCTCGTTTGCCGCATCTACGAGTTCAGAAGTGTTCTCTTTCTTGGCCGTGGCTAAGTTGGAATATTTTCTTATTCACATATTTCATAGTGATCTTTTTTGACTATAATAGTTAGCTTAGTATTGATAGCTTACTGTTGTTAACTTGTAGTAGTTAGTGTGTTTTTGAAGTTTTATTGCAAATTGTTGTTCTTAATTGTTGGCAGTTGCTTCCGCAGGCCTTCCTTAGTGGTATCCCTTCATTTTTTCTGTGTGAGAGTTATTGCTAATCCTTTTTTAGGCATAGGTCCATTTTTTTGGTTAGGACCTATTCTAGCCTTTGTCTGTTGCTTGTTTATTCTCTATCTTACCTACCCCTCTGTTCAGGGCTAGGCACGTTTAAGTTAGAGGACCTAGTCCTCTGTTGTTTTTCTCCCTTGTGTTGTTTCTTGAACAGGGCTAGGCCTGTTTAAGTTAGAGGACCTTGTCCTCTCTTCTTATAGTCTGTGATTGTTATTGTGGTAGTATGTCTAAGGAAACGAAAGATGATAAACCTTCGGATTTCAAGAAATGCCTAAAATGTTCACAAAAAATGTCCCTGACTGACGGGCATAGTATTTGTGTTTATTGCTTTGGAGCCATACATCTACAGGAGACATGTACTTTTTGCCATTCTTGTAGTTCCCGGGTTCTCCAGGAAAAGAAGAACAAATTCATTTTGAAAGGTCTCCTAAAACCCTCCTTTGAGGAAGATTTAACTAACTCTTCCTCTTCTCACTCCAGGTCTCCCTGTTCTAAAAAAGAGAAGGTCAAGTCGGTGAAAAGACAGTCTCCTACACCGACTGCTAAATCAGGACCTCCAGAGAAAATTGACAAAATTGACAAACCTGCTACTACTTCGGCTCCTATGCCTTCTGAGCCGGTTGAGGTTATTGACATAGACCTTCCAGTTTCGGCTCCAAGTTTTTCGGAGCCAGTCAAGAGATTACCAGTATCACCGAGACTTAAATTTCCGATTTTGCAGAGATCTCGATCCCCTACCTTGTCTTCCAGATCCTCCAGGAGTCTTTCTGAGGAGGATGTCAAGAGGGTTGTGCTTAGACTTTTGAAGTCATCGGCGCTAGCATATATGTTATTGGCTCTGACCCAATTGGTTCCGGAGCCGTCTAAGGCCCGTTCTACCTTCTTCTGTTCCTCCTTCGAGCCATGCTGGTCTTTTGGAGCCAGAGCTATCGGTGCTGTTTGTTGTGGAACCGTCGGTTCCAGCACCCCAACGGTCTGTCT
Organism: Protopterus annectens; assembly: GCF_019279795.1. Taxonomy (NCBI): domain Eukaryota; kingdom Metazoa; phylum Chordata; order Ceratodontiformes; family Protopteridae; genus Protopterus; species Protopterus annectens. The sequence goes on along the minus strand of NC_056737.1, from coordinate 20,013,387 downwards.
CAGAGCTGAGTTCTGCTCCGACACCCTCGGTGCAGTCCCTGGTGTCTAGGAGCCGATGTTCACCAGTTGACCCTGATGGGGATGCTAGAACCCGAACTTCTTCAGTTCCGAGCCTACCTCTTGGTGCCTCGGCTCAGTTGAGCTTGGATCCTACATCTGTCTCTGAGCCGATCGCTCTGGAGCCGGGGGCTACTTCTGCTTCCTCGAAACCGGTGGTGTCCTTGGAGCTGGAGAGGTCTGCCTTCGAGATGATGAAGAGTGTGCTGTATAGATCTTCAGCTCTACACAAGAGTGCCGATGCTCTTCCCCCTTAAGCTCCGACCTGTATCTCAGCACCATCTCTCTCTCTCTCTCTCTTGACAGCAGAGACCCACAGCCTCAGGAGCCCCCCTTGGGTGGCCTCCAGTCTTCCGAGACCTCCTAAGAGTACCCTTCTGAGGAGCCTCATTGGAAGAGAACTTGCAAGAGGAAGCACTTAGACTCCCCTGATGAGTCCATCACCTCTGACACTGACCTTGAGAAGTCAGAAGGGGGTCCCCTAGGTCATCCTCTGATGAGATCCTGAAACAGAGAGGTGGCTGGTCCACCGCCACCCCTTGTGATGAGGAGTCAGTGTACCTGAAGGCTTTCGGGTCTCAGCCTTCAACCTCTTGGGTGTCTCCACCTTTCGATGAGCTGTTAGATTTGGTGAGTTGAAAGGTGTGGGAAACTCCTGACGCCATGGAACCAGTCCCCAGAAGGCTGAACAAATTTCTTTCAGCTCCTAGGGAAAAAGAGTTTCTGACCAAAGGTGTGCCTGTAGATGCCATGGTAGTGGCAGCAGCCACAAAGTAGGAGCTAGTAGAAACTTCCTCATCTGTCCACCCACCGAAGAAAGAGTCTCAAACGATGGACAGATACGCGAAGCATATTTTTTCTTCAGCAGCTTTTACACTTAGATCGTTGAATTACCTCACCCATTTCACTAGGCTTCAAAGAGATCTCGTAAAAGAGCTAGGAGATACTCTCCAAGGCCCTTTAACTAAAGGAGTCCCTGAAAACGTTACTGCTCAGTTGTCTACCTTAAACTCTATTGTTAACTCCTCCATGAGGCTGATATCTTACACAGTAGATGTCGCGAGCAAGGCAGCGGGTTCAGGAGTTTCCCTTAGGAGACACTCCTGGGTGCACTTGTGTAACTTTGCGGAGCACTTCAAATCTACAATTAGCAACACCCCCTTTGACAGTTCCTCTCTGTTTGGACCAAAGGTAAAAGACACACTCACCAGATCTGAGCAGGAAGGGAAGACTCTCTCTGCCATGGGAGTACGTTTTTCTGTCCCTTCTAGACCGTACCCTAAAGGTCAGAGAGGCGGAAAAATGTGGTTCAAGACATCTCAGAGATTTTTCCCAGATGCACAAGGTGATTCCTTCTCCAGAGGCAGAGGAGGAGGAAGTAGTGGCAGACGTCGCCCTAGAGGCAGGCGTCGCCCTAGAGGCAGGGGAGTGTTTGCAAAACCAAGGTGACCGTGATTCCTTTCGTGGATGTCCCTGTCAGTGCTCCTGAAGTGGGGCCTGACTGCACTTCTCTGGAGCCAGTCAGGGGTCGCTTATCTTTGTACTCAGAAGCTTAGCATGACATCTCACAAGACAAGTATGTACAAAGAATAGTTTCTAGAGGATACTCCATACCCTTCTCTCTCCCACCTCATCTAACCAAGAGAATCCCAGATGTTCCACCCAATGACAGGGATCAAGCAACTACAGAAGTCTAAAAGTTGCTTCAAAAGAGAGTCATCCAAACCCTCCCCGCAGACCAGATAGTATTCAGAACTTACTCCATCTTGGACCTCAGCAAGTTAAATGAATCATTGAAGAAGTCCAAGTTCCGTATGGTAACACTGCAGTCTATACTCCCTCTGTTAGGGAAAGACAATTGGATGTGCTCCATAGACCTCCAAGATGTGTACTACCACATAAAAATGGACAGAGCATCAAGGAGCCATTTACGCTTCCGGTTGGGAGCCAGTCATTATCAATTTCGTGCTCTGCCCTTTGGTCTCACCACAGCCCCCAGGGTGTTCACCAAATGCACGGCGGTAGTAATGGCTCACTTGAGACATCTTGTATTCCAAGTGTTTCTGTACCTGGACTACTGGCTCCTGACCGCCACCACCAGGCACCTACTTCTACAAGCCAAGGATTCAACCATCCGAGTCTGCACTCAGCTAGGCATTACTATAAATTGGGAAAAGTCTGTCTTGTCGCCCTCTCAATATGTGACTTTTATAGGCACAGAAATAGACACAGTCGCAATGATGGCTCGCCTTCCTTCAGACAGAGTGCAAAATCTAAGACAACAAATATACAGCCTGCTTCCCCAACACAAGGTCAAAGCGAAGACAGTGCTCAAACTTTTAGGAACCATGGCCTCTACTATAACTCTAGTTCCGCTAGCCAGACTACATATGAGAATTCTACAATGGCTACTCTTTTCTCAGTGGTCTCTTCAGCAACTGCCTCTGTCTCATCACATTTTAATAACGGAATCTTGCAAAAAGGACCTTCGTTGGTGGAGCCAGTCCAATCAACAAATGATAGGGAGACCGTTCATTCCTCGCCAACCCATTGTTACTGTGACCACGGATGCCTCCCAGATAGGGTGGGGGAGGGCATTATCTAAGAAGGACAGTCCAAGGCACATGGCAAGAACAAGAGGCTTACTTGCATTTCAATGTTCTAGAGATGAGAGCAGTGCTACTAGCATTGCAAGCACTTCACAACTTTCTTCCTCTAGGGAAAATAGCAATCTAATCAGACAGTATGTCAGTGGTATGGTATATAAACAAACAACCAGATCCTACCCCCTATGTCGAGTGGCTCTACGTGTTTGGCAGTGGGCGATATCTTCCCAACGCTTTCTAGTTGCAACACATATCCCGGGGAGAACCAATATGATAGCCGACAAGCTCAGCAGGGCAATCTTGATGCCTCAAAAGTGGTTTCTGAATCAGAAAGTTGCGGAACAGATTTTCCGCAAATGGGGGACAACCTTGCTGCAATCTGTTTGCCACCCCAATGAACACCAAATGCAGCAGCTACTTCACCCTTATTCCCCCCCCCCCCCCGGTTGAGACACCGAGAGACACACTTGTCCACAGTTGGCCCTCGGGACTTTATGCTTTTCCTCCCTTTCCACTAATATTGAAAGTGATCCAGAAAGCAAAGGCTTTGGGAAACAGAATGATTATCATCACTCCTTACTGGCCTTGTCAGATTTGGTTCCCCTTTCTAGGGCCTCACCTTCTGGACGATCCATGGACTCTGGACCCAGTACCAGACCTTCTGACACATATGTCAGGCTCGTTCCATCCCAGTCTCTACACCCTCAACTTGAGAGCATGGCTGCTCCACTTCCATCTCTAGTCAGGCTTCATGATTTCTCCCCTGCGGTTACACATATCCTGACGTCTTCTCATAAACCTTCTACGAGAAAATTGTACGCTCGAAAATGGAAAAGATTTTCTCTCTAGGCACAAGCTAGGAACATAGATCCATACATAGCCTCCATCCCTTTAGTGTTAGAATTTCTAACCAAACTTTTTTTGAGGGATCAGCTGCTGCTACAATCAAAGCTCAATTTAGCAGCTATCTCCAATTTTCATTTGGGACAGCATGAATCTAATCTTATGGCTCACAGATTGTGTAAATCTTTTTTAAAAGGTACTACCTTACTAAGACCTCCTTTTCAAGAACCTATATCTCCCTGGGATCTAAATTTTGTTCTTTCGAAACTTACCTCACCGCCTTTTGAACCTTCACATGCATGTGATTTCAAATTCCTATCATGGAAGACCATTTTTCTGGTAGCCATTATGTCCGCCAGAAGAGTGTCAGAGCTGCAAGCACTCTCAGTCAAACCTCCTTACTTGATATTTCACAGAGACAGAGTTTGCCTTCGCACTAACCCCTCCTTCATCCCCAAGATTTGTTCACAATCAAATATTAATCAAACTATTGATCTGCCAGTCTTTTTCCAAATCATACAAACAAAGCGGAATATGTTTTATCAACTTGATGTACACAGTTAAGGTTTTGTCTACATAGAACAAAAGAGTTCAGAAAATCAGACCAATTATTTATATCTTTTTCGGAGACGAGAAAAGGAATGCCAGTCTCCAAGATAACGTTATCAAACTGGATTTCAAATTGCATATCTTTTATATACTCTTCTAGTGGCAAAGAACTCCCATATAAAATTAAAGCTCATTCCACCAGATCTATATCCACATCTGCAGCTTTTCAAGCCAGAATTCCAGTGAACAGTATATGTGCAGCAGCAACTTGGACTACCCCTCATACCTTTATTACTCTTTACAAATTGGACTTGGCCTCCAGGGGTAGAGCCTCCTTTTGTTCCACTGTTCTTAGGAGTATATTCCCATGAGCCACCCGAGAAAAAGGTGCTAGGGATGCTGTCCCATATGTAAGAATGAAGGCGAGGTAGAACTACAGAACATAAAGAAGTTATGTACTCATTATAACGTTCCATGTTTGTAGTCCATCTCGCCCTTCATTCTTAAGAACCCACCCACCTACCCCCGTCCTTGTATCCTTGGAGGATCTGGAGACAAGATAATGTCTATCTTCTTTAGGGTTGGAGACCTTTCATCTTTGTTTTTCCTTGTGGAAATACTTTATATCACTTTTATAGACAGCAGCAAACAAGATCTGGGGATTCTTACCAGTGCATTATGGGATACCTGCCTTGCCATGAGCCAACCTAGAGACTTTGAGCTTTGTAATCGGCTGAGTCCTCGGCTCTGAACCCATATGTAAGAATGAAGGGTGAGATGGACTACAAACATGGAACATTATGTTGTTTACATAACTTCTTTTTTTGGAATGGCCCAGCCAGAGCTCAGAAAAAAATCCAGTAGAAAATCTGTGGGTTGACCTGAAGAGGGCTGTGCACAAGAGATGCCTTCACAATCTGACAGGTTTGGAGTGCTTTTGCAAGGAAGAGTAGCCAAATATTGCCAAGTCAAGATGTGCCATGCTGATAAACTCCTACCCAAGAAGACTGAATGCTGTAATTAAATCAAAAGGTGCTTCAACAAAGTATTAGTTGAAGGGTGTGCACACTTATCCAACCAGCTTATTATACTTTTTTTATTTTTTGTATTTTTTCCCATAAGAGATTTGTTTGTTTTTCAATTGAATTGTACAGGTTATAGGTCCCATTAAAGGTGGGAAAAGTTTTGAAATGATTTATTGTGGTCTCATTTTTTTATATCACAAAACCCTGGCATTTTAACAGGGGTGTGTGCACTTTTATATCCACTGTAGGTGTCCAAATGACTTCATCTGACTCCTTTTGATCTGGAAAAACAATGAGTGAGCATAGCAACTCTATGAAGGAACCTCATTTGTGCTACTCATGTCTGAGATCTCATAATTTTGCTCACTACCTGAAACTCATTACTACAGATGAGGATAGGGACATAAATTGACCAATAAATCAAGAGTTTCTTCCTTAACTCATGTTTAACCACCATGGTCCAGCACAATGCTTGTAGTATTGTTGGCATTGCACCCATCTGCTGATCTTTCTCCTGTTCCCCAACTCCCCCTTTCTTGCACAAGACCCCAGAATACTTTAACACTTCCACTTGAAGTTGCTGCTGTCCCATTGTTGTAGAAAGCAATCCATTTTGTCAGTGTGGATGTCACAGTTATCTGAGGTCAAGAGAACAATTGTCAGCTGTGGACAGCAAGGATTCAACTCTCACATCCATAAAAGGGGATATTCTCCAAACCTCAGCTATGTCTTGCTATCCTCTCCATGAAAAATCACAAAAGGGAGGAGAGAAGAAATGCACCCTTGGTGGAGTCCTATGCCTATCTTGCATACGTTTGGCTTAACTCCAGAAATGCAGACACAACTCTCACCCCTCAAATACAGGGACAGAACCAGAACCCCGTGCTGTTGTAAGACCTCCCACAAGACATTCTGGGGTATGGAGTCAAATGTTGTCTCCTTGTCCATGAAGGCTGGTACTCTCCTGTGATCCCTCCAAAATATGTGCAAGGATAAAAAAGTTCAACTGCTGATCTCTGGCCAGAATAGAATTTGCACTGCTCCTTCTGAATCAGAGACTCAGCTGTTGGATGGAGTCTACTTTCCAGCATCTAGGGATAGTCTTTCCCATGAAAGCTGAGGAGTATGATCCTTCTGTAATTTAGAACACACCCCTTCATTGTTATGTTAACAGTAGGAGAGGGCAATTTATATTTTAGTAAATGGTTTCCTTTTTGTGAAGACTGGTGTTTTTGTCACTTTGAGGCTTTGATATCCTTGTGAATACCCTTCACCCTTTGCTTTGTGGTCCAAGGTAACTAACTTCTTTGACGTACAGCACAATGTTTTTGCATAGCTGGCCAGTCATTGCTGTCAGCACCAGCCATATTTATTTTGGATGTGTATTCAGTTATGTTACAGTAGTTGAATGACATCTGTATCTTATTTATCATTTATTTATTTATTTTAACGTGTTTACCCGCATAAAGTACTGATAAAAAATGTCCAGTTTCACATACAGCCTGGGGGAGAATGAAACAGGATAACACATTGAGGTAAAACATCATTTAAATAGTTCTAGACTATATGGTGATACACTTGTTATATACAAGTATGTACAGTTATGCATATACAAGTATGTACAGTTATGCTGCATTGTAATACAGTCAAGTAAATGCCATCGAAAACCATGTCTTTCAGGATATAGCTGTCATTGACTCTTATTCAGTTTATGCAGTTATATAGAAGGGAGTCTGAGTGACATATGGAACAGATACTGGTTCTGTGGGAGACTGGAAGGTATAGGTTCATTGGAGGTTACTAGGCTAACGGCCCTAGAGCCCTTACATGCCTAGCCATACTTATCCCGAGTTGTTCCAGTTGTTAGTAGTTAGGTGAGTGAAGTTCGTAGAGTTAAGGGTCTATGGTAGTTAACAACTACTTCCTATGTCCAGTAGGGACATGGGCACCACCCCAGGAGTGAATTTCCAGTCACCCATCCTTTGATCTAGGTTGCATTTGAAGATGGTCAGGGAGGGGATCTGTTTCACGTGAACTGGAAGCTTGTTACAGAGAAGTGGCTGTCTCTGGGAGATTTTGTTTATTATTTATTTATTTATTGCATTTGTTTACTGGGAAAGTCCACTGGACCTAAAAGAGCCCATTTTCAATGGAGGCCTGGAGAGAAAAGCTCTGACAAGAACATAGATATAGAAAATATTAAACAATTGGTGCAAAAGTAGATACAGTGTTACAGATAGTGATTACAGTAATATGTACAGAATATATACATAAAAGCAGGAATTTTGTTGGTTGCCAAATGAATTCAATCAGAGAGGTATAAACAGAGAAATATTGATCAGCATTATTGTACCAGTTTCAACAAATGATAAAAATAATTATGGGAAAAATATCATCAGTCAGCAGAAGCAAAAAGCATAGGAGTTAAATTATCATATAAGGAGAAGGAGGAAGTTATGTTATAGAGCAGGTACATAGCCAGGAAGAGTTGAGATGATTTTTCAGTATTTGTTTGAAGGTGGCGGTGTGATGTATGTATCTCTTCAGCATGACCTGCTTGTGTCAGAGGTTCGGTTAAGATCCCTGGAGCAAGTGTAAACAAGTCCCACATATTTTAAGGAAGTACATCATTTTGAGACATAATCAGGGTCTTCCCTAGAAATCAGTGGTATTTAAAAGTATACCCCCTCCTCATATTATATTTTTTTCTGGGGTAGAGCACTGATCTCCATGGACATTTTTCACACTCACTCTGGGAGTGGTGTCTGGTTAAGTGACTTGTTCATATTCGCACAGTTAGGCAGTGGTGGCTGAGGGAATCAAACCTTTCATCACTGGTTTACAGGAAACCTCACATTAACAGCTCTTTAAACCTATAAGCCAGTTGCCAATGAAGTTTGCATTGAAGAAGTAGTTCTAGATCACATAAGGAGCTGTTGAGGCAACACGAAAAATTTAGGTGAGATGACTAGATGAGAGGCATTCGCATTAAGTGAGCTTGTAGAAATGGGCCTTTACTTGGGTCTGTCTAAGCCTGTCAGCAAACCAGCCTCTAAAGCTGTTAAAGGCACAGCACTCAACTCTTTTGCTCAGGAATCAGAGAAGAGCATCCAGTTCAGTGGCATAGAGAGATAAAGCCCTAACTATGGCCTAGAAGACCCGGATTTGATTAGTGGTTAGGATGTGTGAGATGCTGGCTGGGAGGGATGGGAGTGTTTATCCAGACAGGGGAGGGCATTCATTGAGGATGCTCCCTGAGGGGAGCCATGGTCCACAGAGAGGAGTAGCCTTCAGATGTCGATTGAATGCAGGGGTGGGAAAACAAGTGCAGGTTATAACCTAACCCCTAAAGAGAAGAAGCTGTTTTCTGACACCTCCTCCAGGATGCTGGAGATTGACAGTGGCACTGGAACAGGATGAAGCAGCAAGGGCAGGAGTAAAAATGCGAATCAGGGGCAAAGTCCAAAATAATGGCGGGACAAGGGCCCAGAATTAGGAACAATTTTTAAATATTACTCTAATTCATTTGAAAGTTAATAGAATGACAGATTTTGCATCAACGTGCATTTCTGAACAAGACATATGAAACTAATTTCTGGCATTATTAACTGACTGTAATCCTCAATGATTTACCAGAATGTAAAAATTTTATGACAGGGAAAATATGAGGCAAAATCAGGAATGGTTGAGATGTATTGTTAAAGGAGTTCATTTCTTAAAACTACATTTGTAGAAATTGAAGACTATATCCTTCTATTCCTATGTTGCAGTATTCTTATGTTCCCCACCTCAGGTTACCCAAATGTCGGCTCCTATGCAAAAGCTTAAGCCTGGCTGCTGTAGGAGCATGGGACGTCACACATAGGGCCATAAACCCAGGGACCTTAAAAGTGAAGTCTAGACGCACAGACCTTAGAACTTTTCAGCTGCAGTCGACCATCACATCAATCGCTTCGCTCCTCTACTTTGAAGATGTCTAAAGCGAAGTACCCCGTTAGGGATTTTGTTTTAATTCTTGCTTGAGCTTGGTTTGCTGTACCCAACCATAAGCCAATGTCCGCTAAGAAGGGTAAATGCCTTTGCAGGCATCAGATTCTGCACAAGGATATGCACGACCATTGCGTTTTCTGCCTAGGCCGAGAACATGACCATATCTCTTGCCCTATTTGTCAGTCATTTGTACCCGAGACCCTCCGAAGCCATCTGGCTGCCCTAAGTCTGTATTTAGAAAACCAGAGGCTCAAAAAGCTAGCACTCAGGATGGATCCCAAGTCAGCCTCCCCGGTGGAACCACCATGGAAAAAGACCAAGGTTCCAAGGCCTAGTACTTCTGCCTCTCTGCCGTTGGACGTCCCGCCAGTTTCTGATTTAGGAGTTGAGGGAAGTCGGTTATAGCCGTCTACTTCGGTGATTCCCCTCGAGGAAGCCACTTCAGAAGTAACGGCTAGCACATCCACGGAGATAGCTCTGATGTCGGTCCCTACTGATGTTGAGGGAGGAACCAGATAACACCAGACGACCGACCGGGAGGCTATTACCTGAAGCACCTACGCCTATCTAGACCCCTGAATCCAGGTCTTCTCCTAAGACTACTCCTTTGAAAACCAGAAAACTAAACACCTGCCTCCACCCACAGAAAGAGTTCCAGACTGGCAATCCTTCACCAGCTCCGCGATGTAGGTTTTCGTGGCCCTTAGGTCCATGGCCTCTTCCCCCTCCACCATTCCTGTTCTCAGCCCCAGGCCAGCCTCAGCTGCTTCTCTCCCCCTTCCCACTGCTCATGAAGGGGAAGAAGAACAGGAGGCTTACTACTCATCTTCAGATTAATCCATTTCTTATTCATCTCAAATTGCCTCTCCACTAGAATATTATTCCCCTGATGAAGAATCCAATGAAGGTGACTCTCCACCAGAGGATATCACCTTTGGGGAGACCATCACAAAGATGAACAAATACTTTAAATGGGACACTTCCCAAATGACTGAAACTCAAAAGAGATTCTTTGGGTTACTTAAGTGGAATCTCCCTCCCCTTCAGCCATCCCATCAGTTAATCCTGCCTACCTTGATGCATTCTCTTCATCATCTAAAAACCCAGACTCACAACATCCAGGTCTCCTAAGAGACCTGACTGTTTTTATAAAGTTCCCGATTTACAAAAAGTCCTGGTAAAACCACCCCTGGCAGACCCAGCAGTGATTGCTGTATCCTCTGATAAGCAGTCAACTGATTCCTTCATCTTCTCTTTTGCCTACTGACAAAGTTAGTAAAAACAGGATAGGCAAGAAGGTTTATACCTCTTCCACCCTAGTCTTCAGAGCTATCAACTACCAAACTCATATGATAAAATATGCTTTGGACCTTATATCCCAAGCTTCTACTCTGTCACCCACACCTGGCTGCCCTAGCAAGACAGAAGTAGCATCAAAACTGTCCCTGGTTTCTCAAGTGGCCAAACATTCCATTAGATGCAGTTATGATGCAGCAGAGGCCTCTGCAAGATCCGCAGCTTCTGCATCAATACTCCGCAGATACTCTTGGCTACGCCTTCAACCCCTACCAGAGGATTTCAAGTCAAAAATCCTAGATGCCCCCCTAGACCACAACCTCCTGTTTGGTAAACAGTGTGCAGACTTCTTTAAAAACCTTCAGGGGAAGAGTAAAGAGCTTCAAGACATCAAGCACCAGCTGGTGTCTCCCATTCCTAAATATTACAGAAATTATCCTGTTAAGACTACCTTTGTCGGGAGGACACCCCTCCTCTGCTACCCTATCCTCTTCCAGGCATAGGAGAAGAACCAAGAGGCAGACCACCTCCAGACCAGCAGCCTCACAGCCTATTCAAAGGCGGCCCTTTCATGACAGAAATGGCTCCAACAATGCGTGACTGCCTTGCCCATCTCACCTACCTTGACGACATCCTCATTCTAGCAGAAAGAGAGGACACTCTACAAAACCATCTATAGTTCACCATTTCCCTGCTTCAGAGCCTTGGGTTCACCCTCAGCATCCCAAAATCATGCCTAAACCCTCAGCAGGACAAAATCTTTCAGGGCTGCAGGAACAGACCTGATGTGGGCATTCCTCCCTCAAGACAAAGTTCTCTCCCTCGCTACTCACTTTCAAAACCTAATGCAGGTTCAACAGATATCTGCAAGATAATTCTTGCAGGTCCTGGGGCTAATGGCAGCCACTATCTCTATGTTGCCTTTGGCCAGAATGCATATGCAAAAACTGCAGTGGTACTTGAAGAATGTGTGGTCCCAACATGAACACCTTCTAGAGTTTCAGATTCAGTGGCGGCTGGTGACTTCAAATCACAGGGGGGCTGCAGGAGACGCTGAATGGGTGGGGTCAAAGGGAAGGGGTGTGGTCAATCATAAAGGGGAGGAGCTATGCACAAAACCACAAAAAACTAACTTTAATTAAATACGCTGCCCTGGGTGGCAAACCATCATTATGAAAGTCCAATCAAGACAAAAATAAGTGTAGAAGAATAAAAATATTTCAATGCATTGGCTGCATGACAGCTTACTTAATATCTAGATGGAAACAAAAGGTTGTGAGGCATGAAAAATAAATTACTTTTTAAATACATTACTGGAATGCCAGTCAAAATCAAGTATAAGAAAAACCAGAAGCACTCAACTCAAACCACTTCTCCTTGCACTGCAGTTCTAATTATAATATATTCAGCTTTATTAAAGTACCAAGCAACATGCTGAACGTAGAAATCTATGTGATGCCCCACTTGTAAAAATGTTTCTTATCCAAAAAGACCTGCTGCCTGACAACTTGTTTCATGGGGAAAACATGATAAAAGTAAAAATGAAAAGCAAACAAGAAACAAGCTCAAGATACATTGCTTAAAGGATTACTGTACAGGTTATGGACCACACATGATTGGCATTCTGTTTAGTTTACGGGTAACGTCTGTAGAGATGACTGGAAGTCTCCAACAAGTGTAATGAGCTTTTAAAATAATGGAATCCTGTCCTTTAATACCCAAGGCTTATACATTATCTAGTCAAGTATTCTCTGCATGGCAACAACAGAAAGGCTTTCAATGTTGGCAGTTCTTTAACAGTATGCTTATTAAAGCTTACTTGCATCTTACGATGTCAGACAAGCTTACCTTATGGTCATTAAAGCATTGCTACTTAAACACAGAGCAACAGGCACTTTGAGTAATAAGCATAAATCTGAGTAATAAGCATAAATCAACAGTACAAAAATATGACAGAAACCAGACCATTCTGCAAAATCAAGGACAGATGAAAAGCCACTGTAGTACTTACGCAGTGTGTCCTCCCCATCCAAGGTAGATACAACTACTCCTTGCCTTGCTTGGACACATCCAGAGTCACTACATGGGGGAGTGGGGTGCAACAAGCATGTCACAATTTGAAATCTCTCTGGCTGACTGTGATAGCCCTGACACATTTATCATACCTCTCAACCTCAAGAGCAAGAAATCTGGACAAAGCCATACACAGAAGTGGGACAAAGGCACAACAACAAGGACAATTTTTAAATATTGCTCTAATAAACTTAGAAAGATAATAGAATAGGTCTTGCATTAGTATGAATTTTCTGAAGGGTATAAAATCTGAAACTCAAATGTCTGTCATTTTCTAACTTCAGTCTTTAGTGATTTGTCACTAATTTGCCAAAAACACAATTTTATGAAAAATGGACCAAAATGTGATGCAAAAATATAAAATAGACACACAATACAGCTGCTACCTGTCAAAGAAGGGACACTTTAATATTAGTACTGCTACCTTGAGCAGCTGACAAAATAAAAGAATCTACATGCATTTCAAGTAATCTATAACTTTGATTATTACAGTTATTTCTTAATTGTAAACCCTCCATGTTTTCTTCCAAAATTGCTATTTTGCGGAGGGATTATTAGGGGGAAGAGCAACATTTTGAGCCAAAAATTGGGGACAGTTGAGAGGTTGGCTATGCCTAATTCTATAAAGCAATTTATTTGCATGTACCTCTCAACCTGTTAATGCAGTAAATCTGAACAAGGCCAAATATATTGGGGGCACATATAAACAGTACTAAAAATTGCTCTTGTATAAATTGAGACACTTGATAGAACGGCACTTACTTTAACATGCATTTTTATGAAGGTTATGAAGTCTGAAACTTATTATTTAGTGACTTCTGGCAAATCATTTAGGAATTAAAACTACAAATTTTATGAACAACAAACCAAAAATAAGAAGCAAAAATCTATTCATTCTTTGAAAATCTGGACAGTTGGGAGGTATAGTTCAGCTGGGCCTGTCTGAGTTTGCTGCCCTCCCCCCCCCTGACAAAATAATGGTTGAATGGAGCCTCTGCAGCCATTCCAATGAACCATTACTTGGCTATTTCACTCCAATTACCATAAACACTAATGTGCATACTGCTTTACTTCAATGATGAGTTGGACTTCATTTGAAAGTTTTATTTTGTATTTTACAGCACAAACATTAAGTCATCTGTTAAACAAAGCAATGCAGTCTCACAATGAAAACTTAGCATTAAAACTTCTCTGCCCTTGAAACTCACATTCATTGAAACAGCATTGAAACCCACATTCAAAGAAAATACATTTTGCCAGTGGCAGATAAAGATTAATTTTGGGCTGTTTTCGAATCATAGGCCCCTTGCATATGAAACATACATGTGCTCTTTGATACACCTTCCTCATTGTACTAAAATTATATTCCTTGTACAATACAGTACACTTGTTAGAGGGTGTTTTAAATTTGTTTTGAACATTTTTCCAGTAAGCAATGAAACAAAACATATGCACCCATAATGGCAAAACTGCCCAGTTGAGAACATTTATCATAAAAAGTCTACTCAGACTTCCACAGTCCACCATTATTAGTAAATATACACAATTCTACAGTCCACCATTATTAGTAAATATGCACAATTCCACAGTCCACCATTATTAGTAAATATGCACAATTCTACAGTGCACCTTTATCAGTAAATATGCACAATTCTACAGTCCATATTCAGTGAATTCAGTTCTTGCCATAACTGTCAACCTTAGCACAAAAACCTGGACGAAGCCAATAATGGGGGAATACAGTCCCAAAAATAGGGACAAATTTAAAATATTCATCTTATAAACTTAGAAAATTGCTAGAAAAAAAGGTTGTGCTACTATGTATTCTGAAGAACATTAAGTTTGAAATTCAAATGCCGGTCAATTTTACTGCGGACAGAACAAAAACAATTTTCAGCAGAGACGCAGGGATTAATACTGCAGACACGTCTTTGTAAAATGGCAGGGCACCAGAGCAAATCCACACAAACACAGGGAGGAGATGCAGACTCCACACAGAAGCCACCCCAACCAAGAATCAAACCAGAAAACCTATAGCTGTGAGGCAACAATACTACCACTGCACCATCAAATCTGCAAGGAATTAAACATTCAGAAACCTGAAGTCTGAAATTCAAATGCCGGTCAATTTTACTGGACAGAACAAAACAATTTTCAGCAGAGACGAGGGATTAATACTGCAGACACGCCTTTGTAAAATGGCAGGGCACCAGAGCAAATCCACACAAACACAGGGAGGAGATGCAGACTCCACACAGAAGCCACCCCAACCAAGAATCAAACCAGAAAACCTATAGCTGTGAGGCAACAATACTACCACTGCACCATCAAATCTGCAAGGAATTAAACATTCAGAAACCTGAAGTCTGAAATTCAAATGCCGGTCAGTTTTACTGCGGACAGAACAAAAACAGTTTTCAGCAGAGACGCAGGGATTAATACTGCAGACACGTCTTTGTAAAATGGCAGGGCACCAGAGCAAATCCACACAAACACAGGGAGGAGATGCAGACTCCACACAGAAGCCACCCCAACCAAGAATCAAACCAGAAAACCTATAGCTGTGAGGCAACAATACTACCACTGCACCATCAAATCTGCAAGGAATTAAACATTCAGAAACCTGAAGTCTGAAATTCAAATGCCTGTCAATTTTATTTAACATTTGTTAATCAGGACAGTCTGACTTGGAACAAAAAAACAATTTTCAGCAGAGGCCCAGGAAGAAATAATGCAGACATGTCTTTGTAACATGGGAGGACACAAAAGCAAACCCACACAAACACAGGGAGAAGATACGGACCCCACAAATAAGGAACCCCAGCCAAGAATCAAACCTGAGAACCTGCAGCTGTGAGGCAACAATGCTACTACTACACCATCAAATATCAAGCATTGCAACATTTACAAACCACAGATATTATGAGGAACAGATCAGATCAAATATGAGGCAAAAATCTGCAATTTTTTTACAAATGGTGGTGGTTAGGGAACTCAAGTCTTTAACACCTGCATACAGGGTACAGGGTTCAAGCCTGAGGTATTCCCTACCACACCACCATGAGCACCTGGGGCATTTTCACAGACACACACACACACACACACACACACACACACACACACACACACACACACACACACACACACACACACACTATCCAGTTAAAAGCACCAGCTAACACACACACAACAACTCTATCCAGTTAAAAGCACCAGCTAACACACACACAACAACTCTATCCAGTTAAAAGCACCAACACATAAAGTAAAATGCACCATACACTTACCTGTCTGCTCTCCATATCCTCCCTGCGCAATACTCACAAAGACCCGTGAGATCCCAGCAAAGCTCCTTTCCGACGAGATCCCAAGCTCCCTCCCGAGACTGTTCTGACTGCTGCTGTTGCAGTCCGGACGCGATATATCCTCCCAGCGTGTCTGTGCACTTTAAAAGTGCACAGACGTCTCCTTGTGTCCCTCTATGGGTCCTGCCGGACTGCCTTGAGCATGCGCATAGACCGACGGTAGTCGGGACTACTGCACATGCGCGAAGTCCGCGAAATTTAAAAAAAATAATTTTTTTTGTTTTCTTTTTTAATTTTTAGTTTGAGGGGGCTGCAGTCCGATGCCACAAGCCGCCCCTGTTCAGATTACACTCTTGGCCTGCCTCAAAACAGAACTAAGGTGGTGGATTCAACAAATACTAATGAACCTAGTCAGTGGCAGATCCAGGAATATGCAGAAGGGGTGGGGCGTAGTCTGGTTAGTTGACTACCGGGGTGGAAGCAAGAAAGTGGGACACTTGGTTTGGTGGTTGTGAAAAGATCACCTTAAGAAGCTCTGACATCATGTGTGGAAAGATATCACTTTACATTCAGTTACACATGATTTTACTGTATAAGCAGGGGAGGATTGTGGTGGGAATGAAACCAGGATTATTACAATTAGCATTCCCTAGGTGAACTTTGGCTAGTAGAAAACTGTTGACCTGCCCTGCAGGTATGCAAGATGCACAAAAAAAAATCAGTCTTTGTACCTAGCTACTATACAAGTGAAATCATTAGTCATGGTACAAACACAGCTTCTGTTCTACATGTGAAATATTGCCTAGAGAAACACAACCTATTTCATAGGTTCATAGGTTCATACTAGGCTATCTGCCCGAGGGCATTTATAAGCCTAGCCCATAGTTTTGTGGCTTACGCCACCCCTTTAGTTTGGAGAAACTGTGCCCATTATTTTACTGTGCCTCTGTCGAGCAGTGACACTGAGGTAACCCCTGGGGTGTATCTGCGGTCTCCCATCCATTGGTCAAGATTCCTCTTGAACAAGGCCAGCGAGGTGCTCTGCCTCACATAAACCGGGATTTTGTTCCATAGCATAGGGAGTCTTTGGGTGATGAATCTATCCCTCCAGCACGTCCTATTAATAACCGTGTCGAGGTTTAAGTCTCCCGCACTTGTGGCTCTGAGGGATCTAGATTTTTTGAGATGAAGCATGTTCATCAAATCTGGGTTTGACATGGCCTTGTATGTCAGGCATAGGTCACCTCTGAGCAAGCAGTAAGCAACTGAATATAGCTGGAGTTCTTTCAGTCGGGCAGCATAAGACAGATTTTTGAGACCCTTTATCCTTTTGGTGAGGAATTTTGTGGCCTCTCCAGCTGCTGCAAGTGTCGGGTCAGATACATTCCGAATGGGGCATTGTACTCGATCATTGGTCTGATGAGTGATGAGTATAGGGAGACTATGACTTCCCTTGATCTAGATGTGAATCCCTTCATGATAAGGTGGGCAATGTAGAAGGTCTTCCTAACTACTTTAGCAATATGAGTGTCGAATGAAAGGCTACTGTCAACCTGGGTTCCCAGGTCCCTGATAACTTATTCTGTGATCAGGGATTGCCACCTATATGGTAGCTAGGGTAACCTTATTTTTCCCGAAGGGTATGACTATGCATTTCTTGGCATTTAACTTTAGGCCATGGCTCTGGCACCAGTTATCCGCTTTCTGTGAGACCCTTCTGAAGGATATCTGTGTCGGATGTGTTTTCAACTACGGCCCAGTTTGCAGTCATCTGCAAACTTTGTCAGCCATAGCCCTCCTGTGTTTGCTTGTACTTCAGAAAAGTAGATGCCAAACAAGAGTGGGCCCAGGACTGAGCCCTGTGGGACACCACTTGTGACAGGCTTTGAGTCTGACATGGCGCCAGCAACTCTGACCCTGTGGGTTCTGTCACTCAGCCAGTTTGCAACCCATCTTGTAATGTATGGGTTTACATTTAAGTTGATGAGTTTTTCAATGATACCCGAGTGGGGTATTGTATCGAAAGCCTTCGCCAGGTCTAGGTAGGCTGTATGGACTGCCTTACCCTCGTCAATGGCCTTGGTGACTGTTTCGAAAAAGTCAACCAAGTTTAAAAGGCATGATCTGCCTTTGACAAAGCCAAACTGGGTTGGATCCAAGGTCTGCAAATTCCCTATGTCTTTATTTATGAGATCCATTATGATCCTCTCCATGGCTTTGCAGATAAGGCTTGTCGAGCTAATGGGACGGTAATTTCCAGGGTCGGTGGAGGCACCGCCTTTACGGAGTGGGACCACAGTCGCTGTGCGCCACTCCCTGGTTACGTATCCGGAGGTGAGACTAAGATTAAACAGCTGTCCTAACTGTGGGTTTAATTCCTCGTTGAGTTCATGGAGCACACAGCCGGGGACACCATCAGGTCCCATGGATGCTGTGTTCTTTGCCTTGGAGAGAGCAGTTCTCACCTGGGCGTTAGAGATGTTTGGGGGGCTACAATCATTTGGTATAGATATCTCTCCTTTAGGGGGGGGGGGGAGTTTGCACTGAACCTGTCAGCCAGTATGTTGGCAATGTCTGTAGGATCAGTAATCTTCACATCATTTTGAACTAATTCTGAGCATATGTGGGAGTTTCCTCCTAGGTTTCTGACATAGCTAAAGAATGCCTTATGGTTGTCTTTAGAGTCCTTAGCTATTTTTTTCTCAAAATTAGCTTTGGATGTTTTTATGAGAGCTCTTAGCTTTTTACTTATAGTGATCAGCGGTGTCTTACCTTTTAAGGATTTTGCTCTATCTTGTAGTAGCTTTCTCCCTTTGTTGTAGAGTTTGTTTATGGCTGGGGTCCACCAGACTGGACGCTTGCCTTTGGTACAAAGAGTCTTTGTTTTGCTTGGGATTGCCTGATCCATGCAGCCCTGCAGGTGCTGGTAGAAGGCATTTGTAAGTGATTCAGCGGTTTGAGTAATGTTTACCGCCGGCTCAGGGGCCTTAAAGGAGACCACACTAGTCTTTAGAAGTGTGAAGTCGGCTTTCGAGAAGTTCTTTACTGTGGTCTTTTTCATTTCGGGTGGGGGCGGGATGAGGACCTCCAGCAAGATTAGTTTGTGATCTGATCTCACCAGTGAGAGGTATACTTCTGGCGTTGAACATTGTGCTCCCATGTTCGTGATGATGAGATCAAGTATGTTTTCTCCTCTTGTGGGGATGGTGACTAGTTGTTCCATGGCATTTGAGTTTATGAATTCCAGGAACTTTTGGGCTAGGGTGTTTGGGCTTGAGTAGTGTTCCCAGTCTATATTAGGGTAGTTGAAGTCACCTAGTATGATGGTGTTCGGAGATACATTTATCCCCTCCAGTGATTTCAGGAAGGCCATATGAGGTTCCTGAGTTTGCGAGGGTGGCCTGTAACATGCTACAAATTGCAGAGCAGTCTTGCCTATGGTTAATTGCACCTGGATGGTTTCGATGCATCGTGCGTTGCCACCAATCTTGAGGTGTGGGTGTCCTTGATGAATATGGATACCCCTCCTCCTTTCTTGGTATTGTCCGGGTTTTGGGGCCGGAACGCATGATATGAGGTAAAACCTGATAGTGCTGGGGTGCTCTCAGGAGCCTTGAACCAGGTTTCTGTCACAGCACAGACATCGATGTTCTCCATACTGAGAAGGGCCTCGAGTGCGTGCATCTTGAGGTTGAGACTTCTGGCATTGAGCAGCATTACCCTTAGTTTTTTCTTTGTTGTGTTCTAGGGTGGTAGGTTTAGAATTTGAGCCTTGCCTAAAAAAGGCACTATGGGGGTGGCAAGAGCCTTTGCCAAAATCCGAAATCCCAGGGTGACAAGTGCAAGCCGTCCCTTGCGAAGCAGCGTGGCTTGTCCAGCATGTCATCCCAGGCAGACAGACATTGGATCCCCTTTGAATGACACCAGAGTTTAAGCCAATTGTTAAAGCTGATCATCTTATCTCTGTATTGTGGCATCATTCTTGGTGAAGGTAGGATACTGCTCAAGGTCAGGGTCATACCTGCTTGGGCTACATAATCAGAGAGCTCCTTTATGTCCCTTTTCATGTAGTCCAAGGAGGTATGTCTCAGGTCATTAACACCAGCGTGGACAATGATTGAGTCGTACTTGTACCTGCTGTTGAGAGACCTGAGTGCATGCATTATGTGGCGGATTCTAGCACCCGACAGGCAGCTTACTGTGACCTTCTCCTTACTCAGTCTGGTGAGCGGGACGTCAGTGTGTCTGACTATGGAGTCACCAATGACTAGTGTGTCTGGCATTGTGTTTGACCTTAAGGGCTGTGACTGCTTGACACTCTGTGTGGTCTATGTGTTTCAGGTGTTGTGTTCTGAGGTGGTAGTTGTTTGGGTGTCTGCTTTGGTGGCCTCTGCTGTTTTGGTAGATTTTTGATCAGAGCCTCTGAGTATGTCTTTGTGTGTTTATGTGTATGCTTTGAGGTTGTGATGGTATTATGTGAGACTGGGTCTATAGTGTGTGTGGTTACCTTCTCCTCCTGTCTGGTCTTGCCAGTCCTATGTTGAGAGAGCTCAGCCTCCAGTTTGGCCGTATAGTTGCATCTCTCACATGTATTTGTGTTTTGTGGGAGGAGGAGAGGGTTGTCTGTGTACATGAGGCAATTGTAACATTGCCTCAATATTCCCAGGTTCACCAGCTGAGCAGGAGAGGACATTAGCAACTGATCCCACGACATGCTAGAGGGAATAGACAGAAAAACTTAAAAAAAGGTTTTGGGGGATGTGGGTGACCGAGAAACGGGGTTTGCTTTTTTGGGGTACTTTCTATAACAAGAGTGCTGTATCGAGGTGATAAGTACTGTAGGAGCAAGTGCTTGGCTATTCAGATAGAGAATAGTCTACTTGGGAGTCAAGTAGAGATAATTTATAGTTGTAGGATACCCTAAATAGAACAGTAGTATACTTTGAGGAAGGTAGTTTTAAGGGAAAATTTGAAGAGTGGACTTTAGGTAGCCCTAATAGTTTAAATCTGATTAACCGGCGCTGCCCTAGTGTGCAGCGGTAGCAGCTCCGCGCTAAATCGCCCTAAAGCGCGCTAACGAGTGCTTTATAGCAGGGAGCTGGAAAAAACAGGAAATGACCCAAAATGGCCAACGAATTACTAGTTGCTGCTTCTAACCACTCCTCTGAGGACAAACAAGCAGCTCAGTACTCCCCACGCCCACTGGTGAGTAAAGAAACTACCTCTGGCCACACAAGAAAATGGAGGAACACAGAAACCAAATACAAAGCCCAGGGATCAGCAAAATCTGATCACTGGAACAACTAGCTAGGAAAGTTTAGGAAAGGAGAAGTATTTTTTTGTTTTTTTTGCAAACAGACAGAAAAAATGCAGTAAATGCTTTGTTTTCGACTAAATTGCTATCAAAGGCTGGTACACTTGAGTGTATTAGCCTGTTTGTTACTTTTAAGCAATACTTTAGCCAACAAGTGCAATCAACAATTTAAGCACACAAAAACAGGAAAATAAGGTAATAAAACAGTAATATAGGCACAAGCAAGCGACTTAAACCTTAGCACGGATATAAATAGGACGTGCTGGAGGGATAGATTTATCACTCAGAGACTCCCTATGCTGTGGAATAAAATCCCGGTCCATGTGAGGCAGAGCACCTCGCTGACTCTGTTCAAGAGAAATCTAGACCTGTGGATGGGAGATCGTAGGTTTACCCCGGGAATCATCTCTGGGTCACTGCTGGACAGAGGCACAACAAACTAATGGGCACAGTATTTTTTCATATAAGGGGTGGCGTAAGCCACAATAATTTGGGCTAGGCTTATAAATGCCTTAGGGCAGATAGCCTAGTATAAACCTATGAACCTATGAACAGTAGTCGAAAAGCTCAAAAGATTGAAAAATGCAAACTAAAAAGTTTAAAAAATACTTATGATCAAGAAAGTTGCTTTTTCTGCTCTCTGCTGGCTTAGGAACTCTGCAGGGGACCACGAGGAGCTATGCCAAGTTCTCTAATGCCAGAAAAGCCCACCAAAGCGTGCTTTATAGCAGGGGGCTGGAAAAAACAGGAAATGACCCAAAATGGCCAACGAATTACTAGTTGCTGCTTCTAACCACTCCTCTGAGGACAAACAAGCAGCTCAGTACTCCCCACTCCCACCGGTGAGTAAAGAAACTACCTCTGGCCACACAAGAAAATGGAGGAACACAGAAACCAAATACAAATCCCAGGGATCAGCAAAATCTGATCACTGGAACAACTAGCTAGGAAAGTTTAGGAAAGGAGAAGTATTTTTTTTTTTTTGTTTTTTTTTTGCAAACAGACAGAAAAAATGCAGTAAATGCTTTGTTTTCGACTAAATTGCTATCAAAGGCTGGTACACTTGAGTGTATTAGCCTGTTTGTTACTTTTAAGCAATACTTTAGCCAACAAGTGCAATCAACAATTTAAGCACACAAAAACAGGAAAATAAGGTAATAAAACAGTAATATAGGCACAAACAGTAGTCGAAAAGCTCAAAAGATCGAAAAATGCAAACTAAAAAGTTTAAAAAATACTTATGATCAAGAAAGTTGCTTTTTCTGCTCTCTGCTGGCTTAGGTAGAGTGGATGGTACTGATGTTAGTCTGCAGGGATGATCGTATCTGCCCGGGGCATCAAACAAGCATATTATTCTACAATTTCTTAAAGCAAACTATTTAGAACATACATTTTAACACTACTGTACCACTGTAACACTTTTTAAGCAAATCAGTCACTGTATAAACAGTGATTCATGCTAAATAAACAGTCGAACAGTAATTGTCAGCACTGCCACCTACAAACCCATGTATCTTTCATCCCATCTTATGATAAAGACACAGTTTTCACTGCACATTTATGTATACCGTTGCACAAGCAACAGTGAAAGGGACTTATCAACAATCCCGTATACTGAAAACTACATTCCCATTTCTTAACAATGCTCACGTTTGATACCTGCGATGAGCGAATTCCCATCCTACTGATATCTTTAATGAACTTATTTGTTCTGTCCAACTCCTGCTCATAACATTTCAGCCGATCCCAGAAATCGGGGCTATCATGATAGCAGTCACTGAATTCCAAAGGAGGATGGCCATGGCGACTAAAAGGGGGGCTTTGTTTACTGACTTCTAGTGCTAGTAAGATACCAAATTCATCCTTCCTGGCAGGATTTCTGCTGCTTTCACTAATCGCGTGTGCATAGTCTTTCGCATGCGCAGTGTGTGGGGCAGGCGGAGGGTTGGGATTTTGCAAACTGGTGGCTCCAGCATTTTGCTGTCTAAGTTGCACCTTCAGCAAACAAAGATACAAATCTAAATATACTGAAAAAAATCAGACTACATACATTTTATTTTGTTTTGCAAGGTGATCATAGCTGTAAATATTCTTCCTCCAAAATAAGGAACACATGATAAAATATAGAACACCTTAATAATAACTTCAGATAGGATGCACATGAAATGCTAGCATGTGCTAGTTTGTATAGAAAGTTATTTTGGTGAATTAATGTAACTCAGTGTTATTTACAATGAAATTAGGTTTAAAAAGTCATAACACTAAATGCGTGGCAGACCCTTCCAGTGAGGCACTGCAAAGAGCATCGACTTTTTAAGACTCAAAATTCCTTATAATGAAGTATTCTGGTACCTTTCCGAGATGGTGCGTTAAGCGAAGGATTACTATTAGTAAGGGAGGAATTACTATTTACTGACCCTCACACAGCGATTATCTGTTTTTCTGGTTTCTTTGTGGCCAGAGCATCTACTGTGCAGAGTTGGTGTGCCCTATAAGCTTGGCACATACCTCAGTCTCAACCTATTAGTGCAATAAATCTGGACAGACTCTAAAATAATGGGGGGTGGCAAAGGTCCAAAACTAGAGAGAGATTTTAAAAATCGCTCTTAATAAACATAGAAGGCTGCTATAATAATAAACAGGATGTGTTGTCATGAATTTTCTGAAGGATATGAAGTCTGAAACTCAAATATATGTCCTAACTTAGTGACTTTTATCATCAATAATTTGATAGAAAATGACTAATTTTATGAGGACTAGACCAAAAATATGAGGCAGAAATCTGGACAGTTAAGAGGTGAGCCCGGATTCTCCACAGCCTCCCAATATATTCGGTAGGTGAGACGTTATTTCCCCAGAAAAAAAGTACTGACTTACAACCGGGTAGGCATGCAAGCTCTTTGCAGTTATGTGGGTTTGGAGTGGGGTTTAGAGAGGATGATTTCGAAGCTCCAGATCTTTTTCTTCATGGGCATCCACTGCTTTTTGCTTGGTTTTCCACAGTCACTTTGAACAAAAACTGGACAGAAAAAAAGCGCTGCTATTTATAGAATAGATTGCTAGACGTTCCTTAAGTGTTCCATATTTTCTGAAGGATGGTGAAGTTGAGACTGTTACTATCCTTTGTTTATAGGTTTGATACCAAGACAAGATTCAAGTCATATACTGAAAAGAGCCTAATAATGAGTCAATTACTAAATTAAAGAATAATCAAATTATTTGATTATTATTCCTTAACAGAGTACTCGTGTATACAACAGTTTCAGACAAAAAATATTTTTAACTGAATTAGAGTATATGATCGGCCATTCATCATGGGTAGGCCAATCGCAAAGTGAAGGAGTCACTATATTAAAGGGTGAATGTAAAGTTCCCGCTTCTGAATTCTGAGGAGGAGATTAAGCACTGAAGGCGCGCAAAGCGAAGACACTACATTCGCATCAAGTAACTGAACCTAAACTACTAAGCAAGCAAATAAATCGATCATTCTCCAGTTCTACTTCTCACCCAGAATAAGTAACAGAAACTTGAGCTGAACAGCTTACTAGCTGAGAGTGTAGGTAGGCTCTAAACTTTTCTTTTCTACTCCTAAAGGCATTATGGCACACCCTGACAAAAAGCAGGACTTACTTAATAAATAAACTTGAGTAATTGGGGCTCTAGTCTTTGGTACAAAAATTAAAAAAAAAAAGAAAAATATATACCTTAGTCTCACACTTGTCAACCAGTTTGGTGCTGCAGTTCAGAACTCTGCACAGTGACTTCTTGAATAGAATTAATTTGTTCCACAAGTTTCTTACAACACGATGCTCTGAAGTTTTTACCAAAACGTGCCTAACTCAACTACAATAGCGATATATTTGGAGAAGCAATTGAGGAGATTATAAAATCACCTGACTCTGCAACCTCCAATCGCCTCTCCGATGTATTTGAGTTAGGCGAGATTTTTTACAGCATTGATTGGTTGTGAGGAAAAGGAACCCAAACAGAAAAAAATGTACGGTATCATATGATAATTTATTTTGTCTCCATGACAGCTCAAAAAAAAAAAACGTAACTTGAAAATGGAACCTACAAAAAGAGCACATTTTTCAGATTAAAAAAAAATGAAGAACAAAGGTTCTAATGGACAAAAGGGGGGACGCTCACCCCTGCCTAAATCCACCACTGCTAGGCCTTCCACTACAAACCCCCCCCCCACTCCAACCCAGCACATGCATACTGATACATCAGACCTAGGGTTGAGGGCTAATATGAAGGGCTTCATGGTACAGGACACCTGGCATCCTACCCTCCAAAAGAAACATATCAATGTGAGGGAAATGACAGCAGTCCTTCTGGCCCTGAAAGCCTTTCTTCCAATCCTGCAACCAGGCCCCCTTCAAATCTTCGCATACAGTACCACAGTCATGTGTTACCTCAGCAAACAAGGTGGGACCAAGTCCTTACTCCTTTGCCGGATAACAATCCAAATTTGGGGCCTTGCCTCCAGAAACAACTTATCCCTGCAGGCAACATACATTCTTTCCCTGGACAACCAACAAGCAGATGTTTGTAGCAGGACATCCTCTTTACACCACAAGTGGATGTTGAACAGAGACATTTTTCTAGACATTGTCCACTGGTGAGGCACACCTCGGATAGATTTGTTTGTCTCCCCCAGAACAGACAATTGAAGAAATTCTGCACCAAGGGCCACCATCCACTTTGCCCGTAGGGTAGATGCCTTCAGCATACCATGGAAGGGACGGTTTGTATATGCATTTCTACCCTTCCCTCACATTCAAAAAGCCCTCCTGAAGATCAGGAAGGACAAACCCAAAGTCTTGCTGGTGACTTCCTATTGGCCAAGGCAGCACTGGTTTCCCCCTACTACTCTCACTAGCCAAGGGCAATCACCACAAGTTATCCCACAAGGTGGACCTACTTACAAAAGAAGGGATCTCTCATTCACCCTCACCTACAGATGTTAGGTCTAACACTCTGGGTGATAAAATTTTAATTCCTTTCAGACACCACTACTCTGAGGGAAGTGATTTTAGTCTTGAGGGAGGCCAGGAAACCTACTACAAGGAGATCCTACATGTCAAAATGGGAAAGATTCTCCAAGTGGTGTCTCCATCAAGTGGATAGCCCTCTAGTCCTTACTTATGTGTGTAAACTTATCAAGGCTGGCCCTTCATACTCCTCAGTGAAAGTCCACCTATCTGCAGTCTCTGCCTGCTTACCACTAGAACTTTCTCTACTAGCCAGACTAGATGTTAAATTATTCCTGAAAGGGGTCTTGCACATCAGACCACCAAGAAAACCCGTCCCACCTCCTTGGGACCTAAACTTCATCCTGGAAAAACTCAGACAGCCTCCATTTGAACCAGCCAGTGCTGCAACGCTCTAAATGTGCGCATGGAAGACTGTAGTGCTGGTGGCCTTTACCTTTGCTTGAAGGATGTCAGAGTTACAAGCTCTCATGGCCTGCTCACCCTACACTACCTTCCACAAGGATAGAGTGACCCTGCTTACTATAACCCTTCCTTCATGTCAAAGGTGGTCAACGAACTGTCCTTAAACCAATCCATTCACCTGCCCACCTTCTTTCCCTCTCCCACTAATGACAGTGAGAGGATACTCCATTCCCTGGATGTGCACAGACAACTAAGATTTTATTTAAACAAAACTAAGTCCATCAGAAAATCCAACCAACTCTGTTTCCTTCCACCCCAGAGCCATATGCAAGGCAGTCTCCAAACAAACCATTTCCTGCTGGATCAGAAAAACTGTCTGCTTCTGCTACTCCCACCATGGCAAGGACCTACTCCAGGGAGTAAGAGCTCATTCTGCCAGAGTCGTGGCATCCTCCAAAGCCTTCCTCAATGGCCTGAACACTGCCTCCATTCTGGAAGCAGCCACCTGGTCCGCCATACACACTTTCACCAGACACTACAAATTGGGCCATGTCTCCAGAGCCAGGGCAGAGTTTGCTAGGGCAATCCTGCAGGGCTTTATGGAATCAGCTACCTGTACCTCCACCTTTCCTTCTGACTAAGCTGTGGCACTCACCCACACTACAAATACTGCAACACACGAATAGAAGGACACATAATAGTTGTGTAAAATCTTGCCTTAACCATAGATGTCCTTCTCTTCCATGTTGCAGTATTCCTTCCCCCCACCTATCACCCTTTTTCCTATTGACCTGTCTAAAGGGCACCCTTGGGCACCCCCTACACTACGGTCAGACTAGCCAGCAAATGGCACTTTGCACCTCTTGTTGACATCATTTGGCTCTCTCTACTGGACTGTCCTACTGGGCGTTTAAGTTCTGAAGACTGTGTGCAGATGTCACACTTTAAGGTCCCTTGTTTATGGCCCTATGTGTGAAGTCCCATGCACCTTCAGTAGCCAGGCTTAAGCTTTTGTGTAGGAGCCAGCATTCGGGTCGCCTGAGGCAGGAAATCCCACACTAAGAATATTGCAAAATGGAAGAGGAGGACATCTATGGTTATGGTAAGTTTTTACACAACTATACTTTCTGTTCACTTAGGATACTTATCAAATGTTTTTAAGGGCTGCTATAGTTTCCTTTGCAGCATTTTAAGCAATACATACAGTGTAAGGGCTCTTTATGCAGCTTTACATCATTGCACATAGTGATTGCTATTTAATTTGTAGATAGTGACAAAAACAGTGATGGACATCATCTAGTACTTGAAGGACATAGACTTGTTGGAAAAACAACACAGAAGTCAGCAGATTATTTGAAATGTTTCAGTGTATTTATAATAAAAGATTCTCTACAAACCAAAATAGCTATTACCATTTTATTTTAGAAACTTCCTCATAAAACGTTTTCTATCCAACTGATCAAAATATTTAGTTTCCATGTCAACACCACATTTGATCTGTCACGTTTTGCACACTCTGGATACACTGTTAAGCTGTTAATTTATCACTAAAGTTTAAAAAGAACAGTTTGAGTGGTGAAATGATGATGGATTAATGACAGATGGCTTCTGTGTTTTTTTTAAATATGGCATCAGTTTGTTAATTTTAAAACAAAATATTTATTCAGACTCTTAAGCCCTATGTTCTAGGAACCACTGACAGTGGGTGATTGTTGATCTGCTGCATGGCCAGTATGGCTTATTAAGTTAAAACTGAAGGAAAACACTGCCGACGTCTCAGAATTTGGTACTTCTGAGACTGGAGATGCATTAATGCACACTGCATCATTCAGGCATTCTAATTAAACATACTAGTAACCTGAATAATCAATGCTTTTGTAAGGGAGTTGTTTTTTCAGATGTTGTTGGTATCTATATCTGCCTTTCAGACAATATCTGCTGGAGTTCATGGACTTTCTTAATAAAAGACTGCCTAGCCTGCATCTGGTTGCCTAACTGGAAAATGATCATCACAGAATACAAGTTATAAAATGAAGGCAGTTTGTCTTTAGTACTTTTGTATGGATTTGAATGTCAGACTTCAAATAACTGGTACCACGTAGCTATTCATTTAATTATTTGTGTACGTATTTTCCTGTTTGTCCCTCCCAGGTTTGTGAAGCATTTTAAGACCTCATTCAGTTCTCTGTTAAATGCAGTTTTCCATCATATCATCAGAATTTACTGTGATGTTTGATCTCCACTGATGTATACTTCTTTTGATCAGAGTAGCACAACAAGTAGTAGCCATGAGAATAGCTGGTGAGCAGCCAGAGACTTTGTTAAATTGCACACATCACCTAACTTACTAAATGTAGAAGAACAGGAGAAGACAAAGTAAGAGGAGCACTACCATTGCCAGGGAAGGTTTTTAGTAGTAGGAATGCATGTGGTTCTCATACTACTAGCCTAGGTTTCTTGCTTGAAACTGGCTGAAGGACAGTCTTGAGACCTGTCCTTTGTTACTTTATGGAAGTTGAGAGGCAGTGTTCACTGCAGCAGTACCACTTTTTTTTTCCGTTTAGAACATCTGTATATTTTTTAAGGCTAAGAATGTGGTTGAGCACCCCCCCTCCCGTGCAAAGTTCACACTGGGGCAAAAGATATTAATGATGATGGAATAAAATTCCCCATTAGCCAGATGCCCTTCAGCAATAAATACAGTAAGTCACTCTTTCTTTACTGAACTTTTGCAAAATCTGTGGTTTAATTTTGCTACTTGTCCTATATCCAAGTTAAGTATACTTGTTGGTTTTGCTTGGGCTCCACTTTTTTGGATGTTTTCACCATATATTAACTACTCTTCTCCTCGCATGATTAGATTCCCCCTATCTAACAAAACACCCAGCCCAGTCAGAGCCTACAAGTCCACCCCCACCCATCACATCATCACTTGTATCCATTACTTGTATCTCTTCCCATCCCAGCTCTAGTCAGAGTCCTCATCACACTCCAGTATGCATGCCTGTTTTTCTTGACCTCTGTGATTTGCCCCACATATCATGACAGCCATTGTGAGCCCTTTCTACTCCATAGTTTAGCAGTGATTTGATGCCCCCATCGCTTATTAGCAGTGATTTGATGCCCCCATCGCTTATTCCCCTCTTCAGCCATGCAATAGAAGGAGGAAGCTACTACATGATAGAGCAAAATCCCAAAAAGGGAAGGCATCTCTGATCAGTATTAGCAAAAAACTACGGGCACTCATAAAATCGTCTAAGGCCAGCTTAGAGAGAAAAATTGCACAGGACACCAAGGATAATCACAAGGCTTTCTTTAGTTATGTTAGGAAACTGGGTGGGAATTCCCAGATATGCTCAGAATTAGTCCAAAATGACAAAAAATACACCGAACCCACAGACATTGCCAACATCCTAGCTGACAGGTTCAGCGCAAACTTCTCCCCCTCTCCCCACCAAAAGGGCAAATGTGTATCCCTTCAGAGTGCTGCCCCCCCCCGACATCTCAGATGCTCAGGTAAGAGCCACCCTCTCCAAAGCAAAAAACACAGCATCAATGGGACCAGACGGTGTCCCGGGCTGCGTCTTACATGAACTCCAAGAAGAGCTAAACCCAAACATAAGACTACTGTTCAATCTCAGCCTTACTACAGGATATTTACCCAAAGAGTGGCGTACAGCAGTAGTGGTCCCTCTCCACAAAGGTGGTGCCTCAACGGATCCTGGAAACTATCACCCCATAAGCCCGACTAGCTTGGTCTGCAAAGCTATGGAAAGGATCATCATGGACCTCATAAATAAAGATATTGGGGACCTACAGACACTGGATCCTACCCAGTTCGGCTTTGTTAAGGGCAGATCCTGCCTCTTAAACCTTGCCGATTTCTTTGAAACAGTCACCAAGGCCATTGACGAGGGGAAGGTGGTCCACACAGCCTACCTCGACCTCGCAAAAGCCTTCGATACAATACCCCACTCGGGCATTATAGATAAGCTCACCAGCTTAAATATAAACCCCTATGTCATTAGATGGGTTGCAAACTGGCTCAAGGACAGAACCCACATGGTTAGAATTGCTGGAGCTATGTCAGACTCCAAACCAGTTACAAGTGGCGTCCCACAAGGCTCGGTCCTGGGACCTCTCTTGTTCGGTATATATTTCTCGGAGGTACAGGCCAACACGGAAGGACTGTGGCTGACCAAGTTCGCAGATGACTGCAAACTGGGTGCCATAATCGACTCTCCAGCCGACACAAGCATCCTCCAAAAGGGCCTCATAGAAACAGACAGCTGGTGCCAGATCCATGGCCTCAAGCTAAACGCCAAAAAGTGTATAGTCATTCCCTTTGGCAAAAACAAAGTGCCCACAAATTACCACATAGATGGTAATCCATTAAGTATGGAAGAAGTAATTAGGGACCTGGGGACCCAAGTTGATAGCAATCTCTCATTTGACAATCACGTGGCCAAAGTGGTTAGAAAAACATTTTATATAGCCCACCTAATCATGAAGGGATTCACATCTAGATCAGGGAGGTTATCGTGACTCTTTACTCATCCCCTCATCAGGCCCATAATTGAGTACAATGCCCCTTTTGGAATGTACCTTACCAGACACCTACAGCAACTGGAAAGACCCCAAAAGTACCTCACCAAGAGGATCAAAGGGCTCAAACATGCCATATGCTGCCCAGTTAAAGAAACTCCAGCTCTACTCAGTGGCATACTGCCTGCTCAGAGGCGATCTGTGCCTGACGTATAAAGCCATGTCCAACCCGGAATTAATGGACATGCTGCACCTCAGAAAATCCAAATCCCATCGAGCTACGCGCTCGAGAGACTTGAACCTCAGCACTGAAATAAATAGGACATGCTGGAGGGACAGATTCATAACACAGAGGCTCCCTTCACTCTGGAATAAAATCCCAGTCCAGGTTAGGCAGAGTCCCTCATTGACTGTCTTCAAGAGGAATCTTGATGAGTGGATGGGAGATCATAGGTTTACCCCAGGTATCACTTCTGTGTCGCTGTTAGACAGAGGCACAGTATACTAACCACAAAAAAGGGCATAGCAAAATTAATTTAAAATGGATGGCGAAAGCCAAACACACTCTGGCTAGGCTTATAAATGCCCTAGGGCAGATAGCCTAGTATGAACCTATGAACCTAATAGCCAGTATTTCTTTGCATACTGCCCTATCTTTTCTTACAATAATTGGCCTCATACTTAGCTTTGTCATTGATCAGTCCCTACAGCTACTCCACCTCAATGACAAGAGGTTGGCCACATTTGCAGCCTAGCTGGAATGACAGTAGATGGTGTCTTTCCATCCTTCATCCAACACGTTATGCAGTCTTTCTAGCTTTTATGTCATATTAGTGACCTGTTTTGAAAACAGTGGATAAGTTAATGCAGTGTACAAAGATTCCGTCTAAGAACTGATTCTCTGTAGTGCTGCATAAGGTAACCAGTTCTTCAGAATCAAGCAATCCTTTACCAGGATATATCACACAATCTTCACCATCATATCTCTCAGTTTCTTTATTCTAACTCTCTTGCAACTCTTTTCCATCTGTTGTGTTATACTGTATTGCACATATCTTGTAATTGTGTAGCTGTCTACAGCCTGTGTACATATTGTATGTAATTCTTGAATCTGGTTTGATTTTCTTTCTGTTTAGTCTATATAGAATGTACAAAACTGCACCTTGGTTCTACTCTGCTTGGTTGCACTTAAAGCTAGGAATGTTGCATCTTAATGGACTGTTTTAAGACCGTAACATACTTTTAAATGGAGCACTTTTTTCAGTTTAAAAGTAGTATAAAGCAACAGAAAACATTTTTTTTTCTGTGGAGAAATTGTTATTTTCTTTTGTGGGGCTGTCATAATGTTTTTTATTGTCTTTTTCCGCAATAGAAGTGACATTTGTGGACTGGTAGTATTTACTGGCAATTGATGCTTGTCTTCCCCAGGAAAGATAAACCGTTTTTGGCTTGACCATGGAACAAACTTCTGACCCCATGGTTGGTCCTTCTTCCAGCCACAAAAAGAAAAAGTTAAGCAAACAACCATTGCCACCACAACAGGCTAGCAATTTGCCTCAGCCACAGGTGGGTGACACTGCTATAGCCATTTTTTGCACCTTAGATCACTCCTCTTTTATCCCAGTTTCCCCTGGTGTAGCACCTACATTTGGACTGGGGGTTAGCCATGCCTCTGCTGCTGTTGGGGTCCCCTCAGTGGGCAAGGGAGAGCCACTCATGTCAGTCTTGGGGAGGGAGAACAGGGAAACTTTGCCTGCTATGTTAGAATGTTGTGCTCATCCCTGGGGAAGCAGATGCTGCCATTAGTAACATGGTTGGGCCCATGTTTTCTGTCAAAAAGAAGCAGAAAGCCTAGTTTGTATTTATTCCTCTTCAAATTTCTTTAGCTAGAGTATGTATAAAGTTCCTTAGTCTTTTAAATTTGTGTATACTGTTCCCAAACTGGATGCAGCAGCTATAACTTTAGTTGATCCCACTGTTGCTAAGTACTTGGTTAATTCCAGTTTTACTCTCTCTGATAAGGATAGGAAAGTTATTGAAAGGTATGGGGAAAAGTGTGTACTTCTGTAACTTTGATTTTCAGAATTTTGAATTGTCAGGCACATATATTAAAGGTTATTCTGACAAATGTTGAAAGTATGAGGAATGCTTTATTTGCAGTTTCTTTTTGTGAGGAAAATTCTGCTTTAAATAACTCAGTTTCTTCCATTATACATGTCACTACTTATTGTTTGCAGTGTGTATATGACTCTGTTGGTACATCTAGGGCTGTGGCCACTGGTACTGTTTTAAGGAAGTTTGTATGACTGCATTCTTAGAACCTCCCAGGTGATGTTAAAATGAGATTTTAAATTCTTCCATGGGTAGAGATTGTGTTTGGCCTGTCTGCTGCAGAGTTGATCAAAAAGTATGGTTAAGTAGGCAGGCTAATCTAGGGAATCTTTTAAGATTTTTCGCCATCCTTTTCCAAATTGTCTAAGGGATTTTGTAACTCCTAATCCAGTTTTGACAAAAAGCAGAATAAACAGTCTCAACAAAATTCAGGTAAGCAGATGTTTAAGAGGAAATGGCAGTGGGGGTTCCCAAAAGAAGCCTCAAATCTTGCAAATCAAGGATAGTCCAACAAGTTTGAATGACTATTCACAAGACCTTGTGACCCCCTCCCACCCTGGCACATTGATTTTCTTCTAGAAAGTCAGAATCTCCATTTTTTCCTCTGGCAACAAATAGTTTTAGACCAAGGGGTTCTGAAAATCTATCATTAACGTTACAGGTGGCACTGGAAGGAAATTCCTCCTTTCGATGAGGGAGGGGGGTGTTCATTCCTCATCATTCAGATCAGACTCTTTTGTTTCCACCTGTTCTTCATCACACGATGTCCCAAGGAGCGATAGAATCTGTTCCTCCTTCCCAGGTAGGAAAGAGTTTCTATTCAAGGATGTTCCTAGTGCCAAAGAAATAAAATGCTTGGAGACCAGTTCTGAAACTTTCTTTCCTAAATCTGTTTGTGATAATGCCTGAATTCTAAAACAAATTCTAGACACCTCAGTTCAAAGGGCTTTTCTTCCACAGGAAAATTAGAGCTATATCTTGAGCTATTTCTAAGGTTTTCCACTTAGACTTCAGTCACTGTGAAGGAATACCTCAGGATTTTGGGTCTTATGGCATCTGGATACCCCTGACAAGACTCCACATGAGAAAGATAGAATGGTATCTGAAATCTCTTTTGTCCCAGCATCAACACTCTTTATGTTCTCAAATCCCAGTGCTGAGGCTTGTCAGAAGAGAAGTATTTTGGTGGAGACCACAGATATCCTTAAATCCAGGTCTCTTTATCTCTTTCCCTTTTCCAAAGCAATCAGTCACCACAAATGCTTCAGACTTTGCTTAGAGAGCAATTGGATATGAAATGTTATGGGTAATAATGAAAGGATATATTATAAGTAAGAAAGTTAGGAAATTATGTATGTCAGCATATAGTAATAATAAAGTAAAATACTTGTAAATAGCTGGTTAAGCCAAGAGGTACATATGAAATGTTGTGCACTACAAGAATGTCCAACAAGTTGTGTACTCTTTGTATTAGTTATGAATGTGATAGCATGTAAAATAAATTACAAAATGAAGGAGGCTGGGTATGTAACACCTGAAGGGTTATGAAATCCAGTTAACATATATGCAAATGACATTATAATAATTCAAAACATTTGGATAAAAGAAGTAATAATTTGCACAAATTAGTGTTTAGAGATTATAGGGATGGCTTTAAATAAAGAGAAAAGTAGAGGTTTAAGTGATGTAAAGATTGGGGGTATATATTTTACAGTGAATGAAATGTCTGTGTTAGTCTAAAATTTGGGAATAAAGATGTAAGTAGAATTCATTGGAAAAAAACAGTGGAAGAAATGAAGCAAACATCTTTTCTGGAAGACATAAATTATCATTCAGAAAAAAGCTTTATTTGCTATTTAGTACTGATATGAAAAATGGCGTACTTAGCAAGTGTATTTATGTTGCCAACAGTATTTGAAAAGGAATTATTGCAGGTATTTTTTCATTTATATGATGTTCTAGATTAAACCCAGTAAAAAGAGACGTTTTGAATGCAAATAAGGAGATTTACAGTTAATTAACCCAGTGGTATACACTGCTTTGTTAAATTTGTACAGAAGTGGATAAATTAAGAAGATGAGAGATTAGTAGTAAAACTGTATAAATACAAGTATGATAAATATTGGGGTATGGTTAAAGAGTGTGTAAATGAAATAAAATGTTACCAAGAAAAAGTGTCTTTGTGGAAAATAAATATTGATGATCTAGAAAAAGATAGAAAAGTATGGTATAAGAATGCAATGATAAAACATTGCTACTTAAACCATGGGAAAATCAAACAGATGAAAAAAATTAAAGCTGTAAAAATAAGAAGCAAATGGTGTAATCAGAAAGTAGAATGTCAATATTTTTTTGTGGAGACTGGTAACAAGTAAATTGCAAGTAAAAGAAATATGCCATATAAAAAGAAAAGTGATAGACACATACCTCTCAACCGTACCAAATTTCTCGGTAAATACTGGTATTGAGGGCAAAATATTGGGTTGCCACGAATTCCCGCATGGCCCCTTTAATTTCCTGGTTGTTTTACTCCTGACATCATCACGTGCAGGGCGTGCGCAATGACGTCACCTTCTGCAGGCTGGCCTGTGTTCAAGCAGGGCACAGCACATCTTTCTTCCCCGGCTCCTCCCTCCTCCAAGTAAAAAATGTAAACTCTTCTTTAACGGCTGCAGGGCAGGCATTAGTGTACTGTCTGTGTTGGCAATGGCATTTGTGTGTGATTTGATTACATTTTAAAGAAACAAACTTTTACTTAACGGCAGGCACTTTTATTTAACAGCTGCAGCTTGCACTTTTGAAATGGCAGGAGAAACTGTGCACTTTTGAAATGGTAGCATCTGCGCTTTTCTTATTTAAATGCTTAATGCTGCGATCCCACTTCATTTGTCTAATTCTAGTTCTTCAAAAGTGACATATGCAAAGCACGTAAACACTGAGTGCCATGGTCGGATATAAGCTGCTATTTTACTGCTCTAACAGAAATATATTCAATTAAAACAAGGATATAAGCTGCGATTTTGCTAAGTACTAAATGCCTTTTAGAAACCCAGCTAAGTGTACTTGTGAAGAAAATCGCAAACCATTACTCTCGCTAACAATACCTTAATGCAAGTCCATTCCAGAAATATTTTCTATCTTTAAAAAAACAAGTATACTAAACATATTCAAAGACCGACAAATCTGCTGTGGAATTCTCACTGACGACAGGGAGGTGCTCTCTCTTTATGTGAAGTGTACATGCAGAAGCAGCCATTCAACAGTATTTTCAGAGTTTCGCTCTCCGTTTGAAATTGGTGTGCTAAAAAAGGGTTAGTTGAGAAATTAAAGGTGAAAAAAGCACTTTAAAGTGGATTAAGCTGCACTTGAACTTATTTACAATATTATGCTGCTTTAAGTTGGGGTGCGATACTGTACTCCGTTTCTGGAATTGTTTCTTATTTATGTGTTGATGACTTCTACAGGTGAGGTTAAAATCAGTTGCACTGGAAATTTTCTAACACACTCATGTTTACGTAGTAAATTGAGCTATTTTGTCAACCACTCTACTGCATTCATCTGAAAAGCGCAGGGTGACTAATGGTTTATAATTTTGATGTGATTGTTTTTATAGGTTTATAATTGTGATGTGATTGTTTTTATCATATTGTGTTCTTAAACACGCTGTTTTTATGCGTAATGTCTAGTAATAACGGTGACAGAACACTGATCTTTGAGTAAGAAGTGTAAAAAAAAAGGTTAGCTTAACTTGCCTACCTTAAATGCATATATGCTTAGACGGGGAGAGATGTGTAACATATATTCAATAATTAGTACTGGATTCTGCCCCTCAAGCATTAGTAGAATTTAATTCCTTTCATGAATTAATTTCCATTTATAGAATTCCAGTGTGCACACCTTTGAAAGTAGTAGTGCAGCGGCTTGTTTTCCGAGTTCCAAAATATAGTTTCTTATGGCCATGTTACTCTTCTGGCAGTACCAGTTACGGACTACTCATTATAAAATACTCCCCTTTGAAATAATCCTGGAAACATATAATTTTCCGACTCATTTGGTTTGGGAGTGGATCACGTTAAGTGCACAGCTGTATGGTCATAGCAATTAAGAGAGTGTGTTTATAGGCTGTGATGTATTTAGCAAAGACATCCCTGGATCATCTTATCAAAGTGTGGTGGGACTAGTGTCCCTACGGGTGATGATAGGAGAGGATCAGATACTTTTTTAGTAGTCTATATTTCTTTCAATCTGCAAACGTTGACAAGAGTAACAAAGGCTCCTGAAAAGTAGGAATAGCCATCCAGAAATCTGGAAGTGAAATGACATAAAATGTGAATAATGTACAGCGCGCACTTCCCACATCTGGCAGTATTGTTGGATACTAATCCATGTCAGAATGATGCAAAATTATATGCATATTAAAACAAATGTAAAATATGTAGATGTAAATGATACTGCAAAATGTCCGTCTTATAAAGTCCCATATTTTTGCTTCTGAAAAAGGGGATTGTAATGTATTCATCCTCCTGTGTTATATATTTCACAATTGGAGGGTGTGGCCCCTAACAAAACTGGCAGTGGTAAACTGGATTTTGCCACAGATATTAGGTGCAAATCATATGGGTGGCCTGGTCCACAGTACCAGTTTCAGCAGTGACATTTTCCAAAAATATAAAAATGAAATAAAATTGATTGGAAACAGTGGATAAGTCTGTGTGTAGGCCTACTGTTCTAGGATCCCAGTAATTTTTTTAGTGGTTGGGTTGTTCATATTTGGTGTGGCCTTAAAAATGTGACCATGGTATATCAATGTTGTACTTCTGTATTTGTGCTTCTCATGCTGGGGGATTGCACAGTAAGGAGATCTCATCTTTTTGTTGTTGGGTATATGGTAAGATGGCGCTTTTGAATGTACCTAAAAAGCGTAACTCTGTAGGAAAAGCAATGAATTCTTTTTGATGCTTTTATAAAATATCTTTTAAATATTTTTACTTTCAATGGAAAGTTGTTGGAAGAATGAATTAAACATGTGCACACGTTTAGAATGTAAGTATTTTGATAACTGGAAGGGATAGCTGAAACAAAAGCTGCAACTGAAGGTCAGTTTGCTGTTTTTTACCTTATTTTTGACTGCAAAAAATTGAGATGGACAAACTGTAGATGGTTTTTGTAGCCTTTAAAATGTCATTGTTTGGTGGACTTCAGCTGTTAATCCAGCTAGCATTTGTGGCTTGTTCCTGAAAATTGGTCTTGGCAGGAGAAAAACGGTGTGCTTAGTGTGCTTAACTTATTTACTTAACGTGTGTGAGAGGCACTTTTACTTAACAGCTGCAATCTGCATTTTTGAAATGGCAGGAGAAACTGTGTGCTTAACTTATTAACTTAACTTGTGTGATTACTTACACTATGTTGGCATTATTGTGTGTGATTACATTTTAGAGAAACAAACTTTTACTTAACAGCAGGCACTTTTACTTAACAGCTGCAGCCTGCACTTTTGAAATGGCAGGAAAAACTATGTGCTTAATTTATTGTTTGTGATTACTTTTAACTGTGGTTCAGGAGAAACTGTGCTTAACTTAATGTGTGTGATTACTTTTAACTGTGCTTGTGCTTAACATTTTGGCTCTGTGGACATTACTTAACAACAGGAGAAACTGTGGTGTGTGTGTGTGTGTGTGTGTGTGTGTGTGTGTGTGTGTGTGTGTGTGTGTGTGTGTGTGTGTGTGTGTGTGTGTGTGTCTGGAATGTCTGGCTCATACTTTTGATTTGTTCCTCCTAAAATTTGTGGTTTTCTGGCAAATCAGTGAGAAATTAATTCACTAAATAATGATAGCCATTTAAGTTTCAGTCTTCCTATCTTTCATAAAATGTATGGTAACACAAAACATTTTATTTTAGCAACTTTTCTAGGATTACACAAGCGATGTTTAAAATGTGTCCCAGTGAACATCATTGCTACACATTTAAAAAAAATGGTTACCATTTACTCTATGGTCTGGGCTGGGGCCATATTTTGGTTGTCTGTTCTTCAGTGTCCATTTGAAATTTAGTGTCCCATACTTCCATTGGAGTGGGTGGGTTGCATAATTATGCATGCAAATTTCATGTTAATCACTGTACAGATTTGTACCTTTTTTTCATGGGGCTTTGTCCAGATTTTTGATGTTTCCAGGTTGAGAGGTATGGATAGAATATGTTTACATTGTCAAGAAGAAGAAACTAAAGAACATGTGTTTTTGAAATGTAAGAGTAAAAAAGTTATGGGGAAAACTGTAAAGAAGATTTTTTTGAAGATATAAAAGAAGTGGATAAAATAATCATGGATATGATTAAATATGAATATTATAAGAACAGAAGTAAAGAATGTGTTAAAAGAATAGATAACAAATTATTTTATCTTGTATGGGTTTTATGGAATGAAAGAATAAGTGAAATTATGTTTAATGATAAATGGATTTTAGCAACAGTATTAAGTAAAATCATATCAACGGTTAGCGTTGTCGCCTCACAGCAAGAGGTTCTCCTGTTCGATTCTCGTCTGGACTGCCTTCTGTGTGGAGTCTGCATGTCCTCCCTGCGGTCGAGTGACATTAAAGACATGCAGGTAGGTGCGAGCATGAATGGGTGTGCCTTCTTTGAAGGTTGGGCTAGCAATTTAGCATCGTAAAAATCCACTGCCAATCATTAGCGGAACGGAGTTCCGCTGTGGCAACCCGTAACCTGGAAAAGCCGAAAGACTTTACTATTAAGTAAAATCATATGGTGGTTATGGAAAAAGGAATGGAGGTCTAATAAGGATGAAAATTTAGCACAATTGTATAGAAAATTATGAAAATATGTTTGTACATGTGTAAATATTTGTAAATGTAAATATTGTGTAAATAAGAGCTATTTTTGTATTTAAATAAAGAACCACTATTTTTTTAATGGGTGCTGTGGTTTTTTTTTTACATCGACCATTTCTTAGCACTCCCTCTCTCCCATTTTAAAGTACATATTTGTAACTAAAACTCTTGCTTTTGTGATAGAAGTAATACAGTTGCTGCAGTTCTAAAGTTTGAATGTGTGGCAAGTTTTTTTTTTACCTAAAATTAGGAAGGAAAGATGTACTGTGTTAAGTTTTACAGGTGAAACTGTGTTGTCACAAGGTCAGACTTGCACTCAGAACACAGGGTTTGTCTACAGTGGTTTACTGCATACCAGAATAGAAAGAAAGCTCTACAAGCTGTGGAGAACTCTGTATTTAAACCAGTTATCTGTGCAATGCACAAGATTTCTTGCACCTTAAATAATTATATTGCACATTTGTATAAAGGGCTGCAAAATATGAAAACCCTTCTGTCTGTGCATTCCAGTCAGTTATTGGAGTTAATAGATTTAAGGACATTTTACACAGGGGGATCTTCCTCAGAAGTGGACACTGAACTGTTGGAAGAAAAAATAATAAACAAGAAGACAATGGAAGATGTAAAATCAGTCATTTACTGACATTCTGGAGTGAGAAAAGGATATTGGATGCGTGTAATGCATTGTGTTTGTTTTTTTTTTAATGCTGCCTAGAATCCAGAAGTGTAGCGCTTAATGTAAAGAAAAAGTTATGGAAATGGTTTTGCATTTTGAGGATGGTTCTTTCTTTCTGGCTTTGTGACTTACTGTAAATGCTTTAGAGATGAAATTTCTGAATAATTGTCTGACATGCTAATGTGTTGTTCAGCTGTACCCTTACCTTATTTGTTTTATGTTTGATTGTGTGAGCTATGTTATGCCTGTATCTGTAAGTACTGTTCACTGTGAATAAAATAGTTGATAAGAATCAACTCCCAAGACTCCTCATTAGAATACTTCTTCTTTTCCATTCTCTGGTTCCAGTGTTGTACGTATATAATTTAATAGTGTCAAAGTCAGACACACAAAATATACTAACTTTAGTATTTACTGATCTTTTGCAAACCTCCTGGGTGTCAGTATTATAACATATTCTGAAGTAGTGTGTGAGTGCAAAGAAGTGTCATAGGTTCATAAGTTCATAGATTAGTAGTGGGCTAACTGCCGTTGTGAGCTATTAGCCCACATGAGAATCAAACCTTGTACCTTGTGTCTGCAAGGTAGACACCTTAACTATTATGCCATTATACCAGCCTCCAGAAATTGTCTGAACTGCTTAGTGAAATATCCAAAATATTTTGCTTGGTAGCAGAGTTCCCATTCTATCTATAGTTTCGACAGAGGCGAGGTTCGTGTAGTATCACTTTCAAAGTTTTTAGGGTATGTGAAAGTAAAGCAAAAAACATTCAGTACAGTGTCTGGTCAAGGACGGGTACCACAGTGCCAAAAGAAACTCAGCTCAGTAAAGAGGTGTCCGTGATGTGTACAGGCTAGGTAAAAACTCCAAAGGATATAAAAACTGTGTAAAACTTTAAATAAATACAAATATGTGAAATGCATTTGTCCAAAGAATAAATAATGAACTTCTTCAGGAGTTTTGAAGCTATCAGTAAATTTACACCTTAAATAGCATTCTGGCTACCAAGGATGTTTGTATTAATTTAATCCCAGTTCTATATTCATTTTTGTTTGAAATAGATCAGAAGTCTTGAGATATTTTTCCCCTTTTTGATCTATATATCCCATTATAAACATAATTTTCAATTTCCTTTATTCTCATGGGAAATACTGAAAAATAAGTGAATAGGTGATTAGGATTAGGAATGATGAGATTTCTGGGGGGTTGTATAAAGGATAGGTGGCAAAACCATGTATGTAGACAGACATGCACACAAATTACAGTTACCTTTATCTACTGAAAAAATAAAAAAAAAGTTTATGCCTATATTACAGGATTTAGTTTCTTTTAGTGTGCATTAACTGTGTTTTTTTGTCTCAAGTCTTTTGACCTTGTCATGAAAGACTGATAGAAGCATTGCACTTCTGTTGATTGGATACACTGAAGTGTAGTTGTGTTTTGTTCGGTCCAGTGTATTCTCAAATGCATCTCTGCATTTAATCAACAATTACTAGCAAAAAATGAGCACTAATAAATGCCAGGAAGAGATGTTTTCTGATTGTATTTTGCCGTAATGCTCTTGCTTATTATTTTACAAATAATAAAAGTAAATAATAGATTGTGCTTGTAAAAGATTTTTTGTTGTTGAAAATAGTGGACTGTACCTTTCAATGTGAGGGTAATGCACAAAGAAAGCCCACTTGACATTATCAGTTGTTTTACTCAAAGGATTTTACGAAACATGCCTTCTTGGATAGTATCCTGAATGTCTGATTTTGTTATGTAAAATGCAGTTTTAAAAGTATTTCTTGAGAAATTTGATCTAGATACAGATAAAATTTTCATATATATTTTGGTTAGCATACCAATGTGAAGGTTAGTGTTACTGCTATAACACTTGGTTCCTTTGTCCAGTCCCAGATGTGGTGTGTTCTCTACATGCCCTTCCTTTCTCCGTAGAGTTATTCCATGCTTCTCTTCCCCAAGATATCCTAAAGATAGCTGTAAGTGAACTGGTGAGCTTTCAGATTGCCTGTGTGTGTGTGTTTGTCCAGAGATGAACTGATCTCCATTTAGAATTACTCTTTGATATGGCCTTTGTGGGCCACATTACATTCCAGCTCTGCCAGAACACTGAATAGAATGTTATAAGAAAATAAATGAATGAATGTTGTTCTTTGGTTTAAAATATTTATAACGTGTATGAAATTACAAAGACCATAAAAGTAAACCCTTTAGTGGTGAAAGT
The DNA here is from genome assembly GCF_019279795.1 of Protopterus annectens. Taxonomy (NCBI): domain Eukaryota; kingdom Metazoa; phylum Chordata; order Ceratodontiformes; family Protopteridae; genus Protopterus; species Protopterus annectens. Next base: position 19,970,518 of record NC_056737.1, on the reverse strand, counting down.
GAGCATTTTAAAACATTTGCCTTTGGTAGTGTACCTGCAACCCCTCAAATTTCCTTCATCTATATAAACAACATCTGTGGTCATTGTAGCTCAAGGAAAGAGGTACAAACAATTATTTTCAAAATACCTTCTTTCAATTAGGGGTGTTCATAGATGTTTACAATTAGTCTTATTTATCATGTATTTGTGAGAAATCCAAGTATGTATATAGAAACAGAGACAGACAAACAGAGGTCTGTCATTCATGCAGCTTGAGGGAGTTTCCTGTAGCCATAACCCAAATTCTGAATGAGGAACTATGAGGTCTGCATCACCAGAGAGGCCCACATCACCTTCCTCATGCAGATGCATACTTCTGTAGTCCCACTATGAAGGCTACCATGAAGTTCTGGTATGGTGAGCTGAGTGACTGTCCACAAACCACAGTTTGCATTCCTCATTCTAGAGCCCCCCCTCCTCCTGCAAGTATGGGTGCGCCCATCTTCCCCTGCCAACTCCATCAACTGCCTGACCCACTACTCAAGCTTGGGTCTGTTAAGCATCCTCCAAAAAAAAGGAAGCCCAATCTGGTGGTCCCTTGCCATAAACAAACTGTAAAACAGAAGGAAGAAACTGTTGCAAAAGAGAGTAACATCCCATGAGTGGAGGAGCTCCCTGGTCAGCCTCAGTAAGAAGCTGAGATCCCTTATAAGATCCTCCAAAGCTAGCGAAGAAAACAAAATCGCCACTAATTCTAAGGACAGCCACAAAGCATTCTATAGCTATGTCAAGAATCTCGATGGCAACACCCAGATCTGCTCTGATTTACAGCACAAAGGCACGAAAATTACAGAACCAACTGATATTGCCAACATCCTGGCAGATAGATTCAGTGCTAACTTTACCCCACCCCCTAAAGGGCCCATATCTATACAGGAAGAATGCAAAGCCCCTGTAATCACAACTACACAGGTAAAAGCTGCACTCATCTAAAGCCAAAAACACATCATCCATGGGACTGGACAACATCCCAGGCTGCGTTTTACACGAACTTCAGAATGAACTGGCTTCCCACTTAAGCACTATGTTCAATAATAGCCTCGCATCAAGCTTTGTGCCCACTGAATGGTGCACAGCAACAGTTATCCCACTCCACAAAGGGGGAGCCACCACTGATCCCGGAAACTATCGACCTATTAGCCTGACGAGCCTGGTCTGCAAGGCCATGGAACGTATCACCGTGGAACTCATAAACAAAGATATTGGTAACCTCCAAACTCTGGATCCCACCCAGTTCGGGTTTGTGAAAGGCAGATCATGCCTCCTGAACCTGATTGACTTCTTTGAGGCAGTCACCAAAGCCGTAGATGAGGGTAAGGTGGTTAACACAGCCTATCCTGACCTCACCAAGGCTTTCGACACCATCCCCCATTCTGGAATTATAGCTAAACTCACTAAACTAGGTATAAATCCCTACATCACAAGATGGGTTGCCAACTGGCTCAGTGACAGAGCCCACACTGTAAAAGTTGCAGACTCCAAATCTGACCTCAAAGCAGTGACAAGTGGAGTACCACAGGGTTCCGTCCTGGGACCTCTCCTGTTTGGTATCTACTTCTCTGAAGTACAGACTAACACAGAAGCCTCTGGCTAACGAAGTTCGCAGATGACTGCAAACTAGGACCCATAGTCAAGTCCCCAAATGATGTGGACATCCTACAAAAGGGCCTCGCTGAGACAGATGCCTGGTGTCAGAGCCATGGCCTCAAGCTCAGTGCCAAAAAGTGCACTGTCATCCCCTTTGGTAAAAACTCTGTACCCATGAACTACTACATAGGCAGCAGTCTGCTTAACACCGAATGTGCGATAAGAGACCTTGGGACACAGGTGGACAGTAGTCTCTCCTTTGATAGTCACATCGCAACAGTAGTCAGGAAGTCTTTCTACGTGGCACACCTCATAAAAGGGCTCTCATCCAGGAAAAAAGAGGTCATTGTTCCTCTCTACTCGACACTCATTAGCCCCATTATAGAGTACAACTCCCCTTTTGGAGTGTACCTCACAAGACGTGCAGCTGCTGGAAAGGCCACAGAAGTACCTCACAAAGAGGATTACTGGCCTCAAACAAATGCCCTACACTGACCGCCTCAAAAAACTCCAGCTTTACTCCGTAGCATATCGCCTACTCCAAGGTAATCTCTGTCTAACATATAAAGCTATATCAAACCCAGAGCTGTTGGATATGCTACACCTAAAGAAATTCCAATCCCTCTGAGCTACATGCTCTAGGGACCTAAACCTTGTCACCACAATAAACAGGACATGCTGGAGGGATAGATTCCTGTCCCAGAGACTTCCCATACTCTGGAACAGGCTACCCATCTATGTCAAGCAAAATTCTTCATTAGCACTCTTCAAGAAAAATCTTGATGAGTGGAAGGGAAATAGGAAATACACCCCGGGCATCACTTCTGTGTGTCTGCTCGACAGTGGCACAGGAAAATAACTTTCTTGAGTGGCATAAGCCAGGGAACCTTGTTGGCTAGGCTTACGTAGGCCCTTGGGCCGATAGCCTAGTACTTACCTATGAACTATCAGGGCACAATTTGCAGCCATTTCCAAATTTCATATTGGTGTAAATAATTCTACTTTAGATTCCTCAAAGCTTTGTAAAGCCTTTCTCAGAAGAACCTGCTTACTTAGACCTCCTTTAAGCGATTCTGCTCCTCCTTGGGATTTAAGTACAAGTCCGATGAAGATTTTGACCTGGAAAACTGCTTTCTTAGTTGCTATCACCTCTGCCAGAAGCGTGTCTAAGCCTCAAGTATTGTCTTCTAAACCTCCTTATTTAATTTTCACCAAGGATACAGTATCCTTCTGGACCAGTCCTTCCTTTTTGCCAAAGGTGGTGTCAAAATCTGCTCTTAATCAGGTCATCAGTCTTCCAGCCTTCTTTCCTAACTTTTCAAACAAAGGAGAATATATGTTGCATCTTTTGGATGACCACAGACAGTTACTTTTCTGCCTTCACAGAACCAAAAATTTACGAAAATCTCGGCAATTGTTTGTTTCCTTTTCTGATTCAAAATTAGGCAAACCGATATCTAAAGTGACCTTGGTCAGAGTTAACTCATTGTATTACCTTTGTTTATGAGGGAGTGGGTTTGCTGTTACCAAAACCTCCAATAGCCTTTTCCATGAGATCTACGGAGACTTTGGCAGCCTTTTTATCTAGGACTTCCTTAGATGATATCTGTGCAGGTGCAAGTTGGGCTAATACTCATACCTTTATTGCTCATTACAAACTGGATCTGGTCTCTAGGGGAAGAGCAGCCTTGGGCTAGGCAGTGCTCTGGAATTTCCTTCCCAGGATTTAGGTATCGGGGGACTCTTAACTGTTAACGAATGAATGAAAATAACTTCATCAGATAAAAAAGTTATGTACTCACCATAACATTCCATCTGTATTGTCCATTTTCATTCTTCCTCAACTACCCACCCAAATACCCCATCCTCCTTCTACTTCTGGAGAGATTGAAGAGGTTTGTAGGAACCTCCATTCCTTGTATGAGCTCAATCTTCCATTTTTTTTAACTCTCCATTACTGTGTCTGCAATATGAGCAGCAAACTAGATCTGAGGTATGTTAGGTTGGTGTTGGGGAAGAATGAAAATGGACAACACAGATGGAATGTTATGGTGAGTGCATAGCTTTTTTTTTTTTTTTTTTTTTTTTTTTTTTTTTTTGTGCAAATGGAATTAGCTGCCAATCGACCACCAGGGTTAAATGATTATGTATCTCTCAACTGTATTTTGAAACACCTGGCTTGGTGTGTATTCTATAAATGTTTCACTTCCTGTGAGCTTTGTCATTCTGATGAAGTTTTTTCATTTAGATGAAAGAGCTCAGTTAAATTTTATGGCGAATTAGTCCTGTGTGGTCAGACTGTTATTTTTATTGGTGTTCCATGTTTCAGTATGGTTGGCTATATTTCACTGTTAGTTTTATTAGTGTCTTATTTTAGTGGACAGTATTACTGGTCCCATTGTGACCTGTTGATATGGTGTTTCTGTTACATTTTCTCCACCCTTTTGTGCTTGCCCTCTTGCTTTTAGAAGTATATAACTGTTGCTGTCCTCTGATACTTGCCCAGCTACATTGTGGTGGAGCAAGACATAGGCATCACTCAGATGTTCATCGTGTTTCACTGTTGCAGTCATTACACCAGGGTTATCCTGCTGGCAGGCTACCCGAGTTCCAAAGTCTTGGTCCGGCATCGGTTGCTGTCGCTTCTTCACTGATGTCAGTGCGCCAGGGGTATAAAAGTTGCAGCCGATGCCATTTTCTCCAGTCTTTCTTGCCGCGCGGTGCCCGAAACAAAAGCAGTTCGCAAGTGCCGGTCGGCCGACTCCTGAGATTTTCAAAATTGAGTTTCAGAACCGAAGTCTTCAATAAAGCTAAATACCCCATTGGGGAAACTTTTTCTTGCTCCAGACCGATGTCAGTAAAAGTTAATAATTGTATTTCTTGTGGGAAGCAAATACCTCATAAGGACTTTCACTGTTACTGTATTCCTTGCCTAGGCCCTGACCACAAGGTTACTAGTTGTTGGTTTTGTGCTAGATTCAATAAACGCACTATTAAACGTCGGTTTGATTTTGCTTTACATTATTTTGGCCGAAGGTTTAATTACATAATGCCATAGGAACAACCGACGACCAGAACTTATAAAAAACGCAAAGATAAAGAAAAGGACAAGCATCTGAGGTCCAAAACTGATGAAGCCTCTTCTAGGCCAGTCGCTGGTTCTCAGTGAGGCGCTTTCACAGCCCCTGACACCCGCTACCTCAGAGCCACAGGCCGTAACCGACAGCCATGTGGAGACACCGAGGCCTGTGGAAACTCAATTTATTGGGCCTACGGAATCTATACCCTCAGATGGGTCCGGAGCCGCTGAGCAGGTATCGGCTTCTGAGGGTGTTTTCAGACCTTCACAGCTTACAATTAAAACCACTAAAGCAGCAAAGGCAAAGTCAAAAACACCATTAAAGACAAGAAAACAAGTACAGCATTCTTCAGAACAGTCAGCCATGCCAAAGAAACAGAAGCTTAAAATGGCCGAAGACCTAATTACTTTAATCAGAGGTTCCCATCCCTCACCTGACAAAAGGCCTAGGCAAGACACTGATTATGATTCATCTGACCAGGTTTCCATTTCCTCTGATTCCTCTTCTGAGCAGGGATACTCTCTCCCTCCCTATGAGGACTCTGATGCAGAAGAGTCCATACCTTCAGCCTCTCCGCCTGAGGATTATTCTTTTGGGGAAACCCTGCACACCATGAGGGAGCATTTCCATCGGGAGAGCCAGGATTATTCTGAATCCAAGAAAAGGCTCAGAGACTTCCAGTTATTGCCTCAGCACAGGCCCCTAGCTATCCCTCCTGTGCTTGATATTGTAGATGATGTTTTTTTCTGAATCCAGCCTGTCTCCTGATTCCTTACCCCCTGCACCAGTCAAGCCAGACAGGTACTACAGGGTCCCTGACTCTCATAAATTCCTTTACAAAAACCCCGCTGCAGACCCAGAAACAATTTCTCAGGGTCCTAAAGGGGTTAAGGCTTCCACTGCTAAAAATCCTGTACCCGCGGACAGGGATTCCAGAGCTCTGGACAGATGGGGGAAAAAAGTTTACACTTCTGCTACTTTAGCTGTAAGAGCTTTAAACTGTCAGTTTCACATAATTAAATGTCAGCAGTACCTCATGTCATTGTTAAAGCAGAAAATGGTTTCAAATACAGAAAGTCCTGACAGTAAAGTCCTGACAGTAAGGAAATGCAGGATTTATTGCATGCAGTTGAACAAGTGGGAAAGCATACTCTGCAATGTGGTTTTGATTCATTAGAGGCTTCTTGTAGAGCCACAGTTACAGGCTCCGTTATTCGAAGGCATGCTTGGTTGAAAGAACAAAGTTTACCTGACCATGTTAAAGTAAAATTATTGGATGCTCCATTACAGCATGATACTTTGTTTGGTGTTAAAGCAGAAGAGGTTTTAAAGAAAATGGAGGATAAAGCAAAGTCAATGCAGACAGTGAAAGATTTCTTACAGGTTCAACCACCTAGATTTAGTAGAAACTGGCCTTCAAAAAATTGGTCCTTTCCAGTGTCAGACAGGCCACAAAGAGGCAGATACAGATGCCCAAGAGGCAGATCTCAGCCCCGAGGCTCCTACAGACCTAAACAATGGGGTGCTTCAGCCCCCAAAGGAGGGGAAGACAAATCACAACCTTATAAGAAACAGTCCCAATGACTTCCCCCTGCAAATGCCAAGCAATTTCCTTTTAAAAGCACCTGTAGGGGGAAAGCTAGCACTTTTCTCAAGAAATTGGCACATGATCACCCAGGACAAATGGGTGCTGAATATTGTTTCTCAGGGATACAGGTTCCACTTCCACACGCTTCCAAAACCAAAAGGTGTGCCAGACCTGCCACAAAAACAGATTGCTGCTCTTATGGACATGGGAGCAATTCAAAAAGTTCCACAGCAAGAACAGGGACAAGGATTTTACTCAAGACTTTTCTTAGTACCCAGAAAGGACAAAACCTGGAGACCAATACTGGACCTGTCAATCCTAAATACTTTCCTGGATGTTCCAAAATTCCAAATGTTAACACTACAGCAACATCTGCCCATGCTGGGCAAGAAGGCTTGGCTAGTTACTTTGGACCTCAAGGAGGCATACCTGCATATTCCATTCAGATAATCTTGCAGAAGATACCTCATTTTCAAAGCAGGCTGAATGCATTACCAATTCTCTGCACTGCCCTTTGGCTTATCTACTGCGCCTAGGGTCTTCACAAAATGCCTGGCACCAGTAATAGCATTTTACAGACAAAAAGGAATTCAAATATATCCCTACTTGCACGACTGCCTCATTCAAGCAGAGAGCAAGGACATTCTTCTAAAGCGTCTGGCATTTGTAAAAAGATTGCTAATTTGCCTAGGGTACACAGTAAACGAAAATAAATCAAAACTAGTGCCCTCTCAAAAGAGATAATATTCCTGGGTGCAAGCTTAAATACAATTGCCCAGATGGCTTATCTCATGCCAGACAAGCAAAGGCAACTGACTCATTACTTTCAAATGATGGCAACAAAAACCCAGCTCCCTGCAAGAAAAATTCTGCAGGCCCTGGGCTTCATGGCATCCTGCATTCTACTAATTCCATATGCAAAACTGCATATGAGGAAACTACAATGGTATCTAAACAGTGTCTGGACTCAGCATTGTCACAGCCTGGAGACAGTCATAACTTTAATTCCCTGCCTACAACAGGAGTTTCGCTGGTGGTCCCAGGCCTGTCACCACAACAAGGGACAGCCTTTCACCTTACCCACAGCCGGGCAGACAATAACAATGGATGCATCGGATTATGCCTGGGGGCACATATGGCAGGAAAATGTATTCAGGGCACGTGGGCCAAGGAACAAATGCATCTTCATAGCAATCAATAAGAGATGCTAGCTTTACAGAATGCCCTGACAGCTTTCAAGGACCTAATACATCCAGGACAACTATTAATAAAGACGGACAATACCACAGTTATGTGGTGCATAAACAAGCCTACCCCCTATGCAGACAAGTCATGACTTTGTGGAACACAGCACTGACCTATCAAGTACATCTGCAGGCACAATTCCTGCCAGGAACAAAAAATACACTGGCAGACTAACTAAGCAGAAATCTCATGGATCCTCACGAATGGAAGCTAAATCCACAAGTTTTCAGCATGATAACGAGGAAATGGGGACGCCCAGACATAGATCTTTTTGCCTCCCCTCACAATTACCAAATACAGAAATTTTGCACAAGAACTTATCACTCTCAATCATGGAAAGTGGATGCTCTATCATTCAGCTGGAAAGGCCTGAGAGTCTATGCCTTCCCTCCGATGCCTCTTCTCACCAAGGTACTACTAAAAGTCAGACAAGAAAGGCCAAAAATTATCCTGATTGCACCAGACTGGCCACGCCAGCGCTGGTACCCAATCCTAAAGAGTTTGTTGCAAGGCTCAGCTTGGCTTCTACCTCAAATTCCTCATCTTCTGACACAACAAAACAATCAGATTCTGCACAGTCAACTCAGAATCTTAAACCTGGCAGCATGGCAGATAATGTAGCCACTCAGACTGTACCTCTCTCTAAAGCTGTTATGGATGTCATTTTAGAGGCCAGGAGGCCCAGCACTAGGAAATCTTATGCAGAAAAATGGAAGAGATTATGTGTTTGGAACCAGGCACAAGGGCTTGAACCACTTGTCCCTAACATACCTCAGATTTTACAATACCTAACTGAGATGCTGGACAAAGGCTTATCTTTCTCATCTATTAAAATCCATGCCTCTGCCATTTCAGCTCATTACAATATGGAACCTCCTATTTTTTCACATTCTCTACTACAACAGTACCTCAGAGGGGCAATTTTGTTTTAGAAAAACTCACACTGCCTCCTTTTGAACCAGCCAACACAGCTCTTATCATGGAAAACTGCTCTGCTCCTAGCAATAACCTCAGCAAGAAGAGTCTCAGAGTTACAGGCATTAATGGCTGTGGAATCTTTCCTCATTTTTCATCAGTACAGGGTTTCTTTTAGGACAAACCTAACATTCATGCCAAAAGTGGTCTCCAATGTGGCCTTAAATCAAACCATTAATTTACCTACTTTTTACCCAAATCCCCAGAATAAAGGGGAGAGACTTCTGCACGCTTTGGATATACACAGACAGCTACGATTCTACTTGGACAAAACAAAAGCTTTCAGAAAAACTGAGCAACTGTTTGTAGCTTATGCTGCAGGATCACAAGGAAAGCCTTTTACAAAGCAGACAATCTCAAAATGGATAGGACACTGCATCCGCTTCTGTTATGCACAACATGGCAAATCAATGCCTAAGGGCATTAGGCCTCATTCTACCAGAGTAGCAGCCACTTCAGCAGCTTTCCTCAGAGGGGTACCAACCAAAGACATTTTAGAAGCTGCAACCTGGAGCTCAGTGCACACTTTCACCAAGCACTACCACTTACCTCTCTACTCTAAATCCAGAGCAGGCTTTGCCACTGCAGTTCTGCATGGCTTGTTAGCCTCTCCAAATGCAATTTAGACCCAGCCACCCAACCTCAGCTTTGGGATTCTACCCAACTGTAATGACTGCAACAGTGAAACACGATGAACATAGTACAGTTGTGTATCTACCATAAATGTAGGTGTTCGAGTGTATTCACTGTTGCAGTCCAGGTTACCCACCCACCATCCCCCTTTTTACATTGCTGGGACTTTTCTGTACTTCTCATCTCTATGCTACCTATGTGGTTTATTTACTTGTAGATGAAGGAAATGTTTATAGTAATATATGCATGTTTTTTGGCATAATTTTATCTTTCCAGCCTTCCTATCTGGGGGCACCTGACATCTGGGGCAAGAAAAACTGAAGAAACTGGCGTCGGTTGCAACTTTTATACCCCTGGCGCACTGACGTCAGGGAAGAAGCAACAGCAATGCACGCCGGACCAAGATTTTGGATCTTGGGCCAACTTCGGGTCGCCTGCCAGCAGGATAACCGTGGTGTAATGACTGCAACAGTGAATACACCCGAACATCTACATTTATGGTAGGTGCACAACTGTACTTTGTGCATTCTTAGCTTGGGGGGGCGAGATTTGGTTAGGCTTTCCTTTTCTTGTCACAGTGAGTAGGTGCATAGTGAACAAAAAAAGTACTTTGCATAAGAGCAATACTGATGGACATGAATTTATGCCACAGGTCAAAAGCTGGAACTCAGGATTTACCTGTTCCATGTAGGGAGCAGTCTTCTGATGTGAAATTCATCTGCAGCAAGACTGACATTTTTGCCAGATTTTTTTTACAAAACTAAGACCTGACTTGAATCTTGTTTCAAGCCTTTACTTGGTAGCCTTATGCCTCTGAATTTCTCAATAATGTAGCACCTTAATTGTGACATAATTTGAGATTTAACCATGAATTTTAAGTCAGAGGTGAACCTAGTCTCTGTTTCATTCATTGCCAAAAGTATCTTCAAAGGCATCTTGATGGAGGAAGAAATTATAGCTTTTTTTACATTTACTGTCCACCCAGTAACACAAAGGCCTTCTTGTAGTTCACAGACATCCTTGCCAGCTTGCTGTTATTTCACCCATACTGGTTAGAATTGGGTGAAGTCAGCTTTTCATTGATACTTCATGGCTCCTGAAAAAGATGTTGCATCTGTGATTAAACTGTTGCAGTTTGTAGTCTTTTAGGCTGTTACTGCTGCCACCCACAAATCTGGTTATTTAAGCTGATATTTTGTCTTTTGGTCACCTCAGGCTTGGGGTAGAATTCCTCTTTGTGATATCACCTCTTGGTCCTGTACTGCCTCAAGCTACCTTGCATTTTTCCTCTTGATGTTGAGGATTGCAAACATTCATGTAGTATTGCACAAACTCTTGGGTCTTCTGTCTTGCATAAGCTCCTCTTGGACTGCATCTACATTGATCTGGGGAAGCTGCATGGTCAGTGTAGCACTTCCAGGCTTATGGCTGTTGCTCCCTTCTTCCCTCTGTGTGTACGTTTTTCTTCTCTTACACTGAAAGAGCTGTAATAAGGTTCTCAGCTCCACTGTATACACAGGGCCTATCAAAGGATGGAGTGCTGTTAAGTAGTACCTAACTCCTGGAGGACAGGTTGGCACTGGACCTGCAACATGCCAGTTGGAGTTCTCCCGTAAGAAAGCATGTTGTTTATCAAAGGAGACCTCATCTACGAAGTACCAGCCAACTATGCTGTTCTGAGTGCCTACTGTACTGCACAGTGCAGTCATTTTGATCATGTGGAAGGCACTTACTTCACACGATAGTGAATTAGCTGCAGAAGTATTTAGGTGCAATGACTTTGGCCATGTGAATTCTCAGGTGACCGGCAGTCATCCTTTTCCAAGCCTTCATACAGTGAATCTGCATAAGACAGTTTATCCTGATGAAAAAAAAGAGGTAAAACTGAGGATTATCAGCATTGCAATGTTAGTGCATACCTCTCTTTCTAATGACCTCACAGCTCACGCACTGGTAGCATATACATAGAGAACTGCAGTGGCCCCAAAATAGATTCCTGTTGCTCTCTAAATGTGACTGGATACGCTAATCATATGATCACAGGAGATTACTAGACTACCAACCTGGAGGTCATTTTAAGCCTAGCCGTTTCATCCCAATGTAATACCATGAAAATGCTAGTCAATACCCAAGATTGCATTTAGTGATAACTGCCCATGTCTAGCAGGGTAGTGGGCGCTATCTCTGGTAAGAATTTACAGTGCCCCATCCACTTGTCCAGATTCCTCTTAAACAGTGTCATAGAGGTGCTCTGTTTCACATGAATTGGTAACCTTTTCCAAAGACGTGGCAGTCGCTGGGATATAAATCTCTCCCTCCAGAATGTCCTATTTAAGTCGCAGGCCATATTTAGTTCTCTGGAATGGGTAGCTATCCGACTATTGATCTTCCGAAAAAAACATAAGGATAAAGACAGAGACAGACCGCACAGGTCCAAAACTGCCGACGATGCTTCCGTTAAGCTAGTCATCAGTTCTCCGGTCCTCAGTGAGGAGCTTTCGCAGCCCCTGATGCCCGCTTCTGTGGATTCGCAGGCTGCTATCGAGACCCATTTGGAGTCCATTATGCCAGGTGACTCTTCTTCGACTAAGGATCCTGTGGATGTCTCTACCTTGGATGGGTCCGGAGCCGCTGAGCAGGTACCGGCTTTTGTGGAAGTTCTTCACACTACTGATACTCTACACAAACCAATGACTTCTTTCATATCTTCAGTTCTTTCTAAAGCTACCAAGTTTCTAAGGCCAAGGATACGAACTACGACTAAAAAGCTGATGACCCAAGCTCAGGCACCTTCTTCCATGCCTCCATCTCAAAGGCTTAAAATGGCGGAAGACCTTATTATGCTTATTAGGGGAGGCTAGGCTACCCCTTCCAAAAGAAAAAGAAACTTGTCCCCAGTAGTTTTATCTGAGCAGGAGTCTGATGACTCTGAGGTTTTTGAATATGAAGACATGCCACCCATCTCTGCTTATGAGGATTCTGACGCAAAGGAATCCATTCCGTCTGTCTCTCCTCCCGAGGATTTTATTTTGGTGAAACCCTACATACTTTAAGGGAGCATTTCCAATAGGAATGTCAGGACTGTTTTCAGTCAAAAAAGAGACTCAGGGAATTCTTAGATTTGCCACAGCACAGACCTTTAGCCATTCCTCCTGTTCTGGATGTTGTGGATGATGTTTTTATGGAATCCGGTTTAACTCCTGACACTCTTCCTCCTACTCCTGGGAAACCTGACAGGTACTACAGAGGCCCTGACTCTCACAAATTCCTTTTCAAAAATCCTACTGCTGACCCAGAGGTCATTTCCCAATGACCTAAAGGAATTAAAGCAGACTCTGCTAAGAATCCCACCCTCTCAGACAGGGATTCCCAAGCTTTAGACAGATGGGTTAAAAAAGTATACACCTCTGCAACTCTTGATATTGGAGCACTACATTGTCAGTTCCACATGCTGAAATATCAGCAGCATACCATGGAACTCCTCAAACAAAAATATCTTCCTTTTCTGCTTATGCAGGAAAAGAATTACAAGAGCTTATGCATTCTGCAAGCCAAGTTACTAAGCACACCTTGCAATGTGGCTTTGATGCCCTAGAAGCATATTGCAGGGCAGCAGTCACCGGTTCTGTCCTCAGAAGGCATGCTTGGCGTAAGGAACAGACCTTGCCAGACCATGTCAATTGAAAATTATTGGATGGACCATTGAACAAAGACGATTTGTTTGGCACCAAGGCAGAAGACATCTTAAAAAAGATGGAAGAAAAAGCTAAATCTATGCAAACAGTTAAAGACTTTTTACAGGTCCAGGCTCCCTGGTTCAGTAGGCATTGACCCTCTGAGCACTGGTCCTTCCATGCAAACAACTGGGCCTCTATTACCAACAACTGATGGGTCCTCAACATAGTGTCCCAGGGATACAAATTTTATTTCCACACTCTGCTAACCCCAAAAGGGTTCCCAGATCTTCCTCCAAACCAGTGGGCAGAGGCCAAAAAGCAAGTCCTTTCCCTGCTTTCCATAAGGGTAGTACACCATATTCCTGCAGACCATATAGGCCAAAGTTTCTATTCAGACTTTTCCTGGTACCCAGAAAAGAGGGCACCTGGCACCCAATCCTCAATCTATCCATTCTAAACACCTTTCTGGTGATAACAAAATTCAAAATGCTCACCCTCCAGCAGCTTCTTCCTTTGCTTTCCAAGGATGCTTGGTTAGCCACCCTAGACCTAAAAGAGGCCTACCTACGCATCCCAATCAGGGAATCTTGCAGGAAATATCTACATTTCGGGGACTTCCCTTTGGCTTATCCACTGCTCCCAGAGTTTTCACAAAATGCCTGGCTCCAGCCATTGCTTTTTGCAGACAAAGAAATATTCAAATTTACCCCTACTTAGATGATTGCCTGATTCAGACAGACAGTCAGGAAAAGCTGTTACAGCACCTGACCTTTGTAAAGGACCTACTGACCTCCCTGGAGTATACTATCAATGAAAAGAAATCAAAACTAGTCCCCACACACAAAAATCTATTCCTGGGAGCAAGCCTGGATGCAGCATCCCAGATGGCATTCCTTACTCCAGAAAAACAAGCCTACCTGACAGGCTACTTCTCTCAACCAGCCACCAGAACCCAGTTATCTGCAAGGAAAATCCTGCAAGCTCAAGGGTTCATGGCCTCCTGCATTCTACTCATTCCATACGCCAGACTGCATATAAGGAAACTACAGTGGTACCTAAAAAGCCTTTGGTGTCAACACTCTCAAGACCTGGAAACTATCATACCTATGATACCCTGTCTAAGGAAAGATTTTCTTTGGTGGGCAGCAGCATGCAACCACAACAATGGACGTCCCTTCTCACAACCCCATGCCACCCAGACCCTCACCACAGACGCATCAGACTATGCCTGGGATGCACACCTGGATGGCAGGTGCATTCAGGGCCATTGGAGCCCAAATCAAATACATCTGCACATCAACCAAAAAGAGATGTTAGCTGTTCAGCATGCCCTGACAGCTTTCAGACCCCTACTCTCCCCAGGGCCTCTAGTGATCAAAACAGACAATACCACAGTGATGTCGTATATCAACAAGCAGGGAGGGGCTCACTCCTATCCTCTCTGCAGGGTCATCATGACCCTTTGGCACACGGCCTCAGCCATGCAACTACACCTGCTAGCACAATTCCTGCCAGGCTTCCCAAACTCTCTGGCAGACAACTTAAGCAGAAACCTGCTAGACCCACACAAGTGGCAGCTAGACCACAGAACCTTCAACCTTGTAACCCAGATAATGGGGTACCCTGAAGGTGGTCTTCTTTGCCTCCCACTCCAATCATCAGCTCAGCAAATTCTGCACCAGGGAACCTTGCAGCAAGGCCTGGAAAGTGGATGTTCTATCATTCCAGTGGGTAAACCTCTCGATCTATGCATTTCCCCCACTACCTTTCAAGGGTACTGCTCAAAATAAGGGAGGAAAAACCAAGGGCAGTCTTGATTGCCCCAGTCTGGCCATCCCAGCACTGGTACCCACTGCTGAGCAGCTCACCCCTGCCACCATGACACCTACCTTAGATCCCAACACTCCTGACCCAGAAGAATGGAGAATTCATACATCCACAATTGCAGACCCTGAACCTGGCAGCCTGGCTTATTCCCTGACCTCTCCTCAAGCTGCCAGCCTAAGCAAACAAGTCCAGGATATTATACAGGAGGCCAGACACCCCAGCACTAGAAAATCCTGTGCTGACAAGTGGAAAAGGTTTTGCACCTGGATTCAGACTAAGGGAGCTGAAACAGCACAGTCCTCCCTACCTCTCATCCTGGATTACCTGGCAGACCTACTACACAGGGGTCTATCCTTCTCTTTTATTAAAATTCATGCCTCTGCTATCTCTGCTTATTACAGCACAGAGCCTCCTCTCTTTTCACACACTCTCATTAAACAGTTCCTAAGAGGGGCTAACAACTTAAGGCCACCCTGAAGAGCTCCTACCCCAGCTTGGGACCTTAACTTTGTGTTGGAAAAGCTCACTCTACCCCCTCCCCCCCCTTTGGGCCTGCAGCTTTAGAAGAGTTAAAATTCCTTTCTTGGAAAACAGCCTTGCTTCTGGCCAGAACTTCAGCTAGAAGAGTTTCAGAGGTACAAGCACTCATGGCTGTAGAGCCCTTAATCATTTTCCTTGCTGACAGGGTCTCCCTCAGGACTAACCCATCCTTCATGCCTAAAGTGGTGTCCAGTGTGGCTCTCAACCAATCCATTCATTTGCCCACCTTTTTCCCTAACGCACAAAACAAGGGGGAAAGGATTCTGCACTCTCTAGATGTGCACAGACAGCTCAGATTCTATCTGGATAGGACTAAATCTTTTAGAAAAACTGACCAATTGCTAGTCAGCTTCGCAGCAGGGGCAGAGGGCAAGGCCATATCCAAACAAACAATCTCCAAATGGATAGCACACTGCATCCATTTCTGCTACAAACAGCACAGGAAACCTCCCCCAAAGGGGGTCAGTACGCATTCCACCAGGGCAACCTCCACCTCTGCAGCTTTTCTCAGAGGGGTCCCCACCAGGGATGTCCCAGAGGCTGCAACATGAACTTCTGTTCATACCTTCACCAAGCATTACCACCTGCCTGTCTTCTCCAAATCCAGGGCAGGCTTTGCCACTGCAGTCTTGCAGGGCATCCTAGCCAGCACCCAGTCTTCTTGACTGCCTCCACCCTTTTCTTCATCTTTGGGAATCAACCCAAGTGTGATGACTGCAACAGTAAAACATGAAGAACATAGTACAGTTGTGTACACTTACCATAATGTAGATGTTCGAGTGTATTCACTGTTGCAGTCCTGAATTCCCATCCCACCCTCCATCCCCCTTGTCTCTCTCTCTCTCTCTCCTTATAGGGAATTTTTGGTATTTACTTTCTACTGGTGGTGTTCTTCCACCATAACCTCGCTCCCTATTTGGGGGCTCCTGACAGTTGGGCCAAGAAAAACTGTTATAATGGCGTCAACTGCCTGATTTTATACCACTAATGACCTGACATCAGTCCCGGAGCGACAGCAACCAACGCAGAAATACTAAGCCTCTGGTATTCAGGCCGACTGAGGGCTACCCCTGCCAGGATAACCCAAGTGTGATGACTGCAACAGTGACTACACTTGAACATCTATATTTATGGTAAGTGTACACAACAGTACTTTCTTGTGGCTGTTCAATAGTTTTGGAGTCAGTACATCAGGTATTCATGAGGACTCAGCTTTGTACTGTACATTGTTTTTGAGTCTGTAGTTAAGGGGATTGCCAGAATGCTATTACAAGTTGTGGAAAGTAAAACTTTGTTCTTTGAGTGTGTGCATCTAATTGCTATTCAGAGTTTTTGACCTTAAGGGACTGTGGGTATGATACTTGTTAGGCCAACACCTATTGACTTTGTAGTTTTCTTTGGAAACTTCAATTCTAATGTACCAAATGACAGAGATGCTTGATGAGGAAAATAGCTGACCTGGTAAGTGCCTAAGTATTTGATTATTTTTTATTTCTGTTATATTCATGGATTTTCCATAATAAACACCATGTTTAAACACCAAGATGCTACTAAGTGTATTAGTACAAGAGTATGTTGGAGCAAAGATTACTGATCTACCTTGTAATTATTACATCAGACCTGAGGCATTGCGTAGTGGGCAGCTTGGCCAAGAGAGGTGCTGAACTAGCAAGCTCAAATGGTGTATAATGATAAAGCCTTTACCTCACTGCAGGTGACCACATTTAGAGTAATAGCTTAACTGCCTGCAAGCAGTGGCTGGGGAGGATGGGAAGGAATGGCTGCTGCCAACTTATTCATCATGGGAAGAGGGAGACAGCTTTGCCTCTCCATAAGGGTGGTACCTAATCGAAGCACTAAGTATAAACCTTGTGAAATTTGAGATAGCCTGCACTGTCTTGGAGCTTAGCACCAGTAAAACTGAGAGGAATCTACTATGCAGAGGCATACTTGCACTCTGGGGATGTCAACAGCAGGCTTGGAGGAGTTGCTGAGGGGAAGTGGAAATATTCACAGTGGAAACAGGATAGGTTGCCTCTCAGGACCAGCAAGCTGGCCCACTCCCTACTCCCTGACTGTCATTGGAGAACAGAATGGCTGATAGAGATTCATGGGTGGGAATGAATGAGACTTAGGTCTCTCACCCAGCCTGTGAATGCCCTGCTTCCATGTATCCTGAACAAATGAGTCAGTTGGATGTTGGTAGTGAAGCCATCAGACAAGGTCCTAGGATGATGCCAAAAAAAAGTAGTGCTAAACTTTCAGCTGGTCACTCTGCTGGTGGTTTGCTTCAGGCGGTAGGGCTGGCTGCTGGGCAGGCTGTGTACACTCATGTATGTTGTAAATATGTACTAAGAACACCTAGCCAGTGTTTGTGTGTGTGGGATACCCATCTTCTTCCATATACCTGAGGAGGTCATGAGTGTGGAGTTATAATGGACTGTGTTTAAAACTTCATTAGATTTGGCAGTGCCAGGTAATTGTGGTCCAACAGGAAGTTAGTGCTTGTCATGGAGGTAACTGTATAACTTGCTGTCAAGTTACAGAATGGAGCCTTTCATGTGATGCTATTGTATGGGGTGTTTAGATCTGACAGATACCAACAGACAAGGATGGCAGTAGCATTCAGTAAAGCAAACACCTAGTTGTACTGTAAGGCCATGGTGAAGGAGTGACAGACCATGTGGTAAGCAAGAGGGGTAGGTGGTACATTGCCCAAACTATTGCCAACAAGGGTGGAGAAGTACTTACATTGAAAAGGACATTTTAGGAGTTACAAGGTGTCGTTTTCTTCAGACACCTTTATTTAATTATCACTTGTGGCATAAGCAAATTTGCATTAATTTAAAAGTAATCACTCTATAATTAACATAACATAAACATTTTACTTCACATATATTGCTGTATGTCATATAACCTAAGCAGCATTACGTATATTATTCAATTTCTGCCTTTTTTCTTTTTTTATAAACAAGAAACATCTTTATTAAACCATCACTTACAACTTAGTCAATCATACATTTGGAAGAAAATAGTAAAAGGAGTACCAAACCACGATGCAAATAAAGCTGAATGAGTCCCAGTAAAATCCAACAGGAAAAGTCTTTATTGTAAACCAAAAAGTAAGCGCTTTCGCGTGGGTCCTCCCACGCTTCATCAGACAACATTACATACAAAATACAGACCCTTTATATACTCCTTGCTAAAACAGCAAGGTGGGAAATCAACCAATTAATCAAACAATTAGCATTTTTTAAAAAACAATTTGTAGTTAAACACATATTCACAGCACAGTTTTAAAAAATGCACGATAATGTTTAAGAAACTAATGTCATTGTTGGAATCAAACACTATAGCGTTACTGTATCGCTAAGCATTCAAAACATATAAACGTGATGTTGGTATCAACAGAGGAACTCCAGGCAAACCAGCAATAAATTGTAGCAGCAAAACTTGAATAAAACAAAAGTATCACATAAACTCATTTCTATAGAGACCAATCTGAAACTACATACACATTAATTTATAAAAAACTTGCATTCAAACGCAACCGTCAAATGAAATAATATCGTAAACATGATAAAGTATACCAAAGCCTGATATACTTAAGACTCGTAACTATATGATCCATATGGCCCTATTGAATTCCTAAATGTCCAAAGTGTGCAGTTCTGACTATAGATTTTCAAAAGGACAACATCAAAAATAATAACTCATAAAGCGATGTTTCACGTGACTAAACGTCACTCAGGCACATAGAAACATCCAATGTGAATTTAGGTGTACGATTGTGCAAATAACATTGTGCATTGCTGCAACGATATTACATTAATCTCTAAATACTACACGTGCACATACCATTAAAATTTTCTATGTCCCGTTGCTGTATAAACCCATATAACATAGCATAAGCATAAGTGAATGGATAATCTACATGCTTAAAATATGTGATTAAAAATGTATGATAGTATGATATGACAAGATAGAACTTAATAACACATCAAAATATGTGTCATAAACAAAAATGTGTATAAAAAACAACAACATGTGTATATGCATATCAGTATGAAACTTATGAATTAAAAGCTAAAAAAGGGGACATTACTATGAATGTATGTTTGACTATGACTTGAATAAATAAGAACAATATTTAAAAATATTTAAAGATATATCCGAAATATGAAATAAAGCATATTATATCTTACTCATATATATCACAACAATAAAAAGATAATAAGACAAATGAAACACAGAATATAGCCTCAAGCTATAATAAGATGTTTAACTCAGATACTGGTCTCAAGAATATATAGACATTGAGTCCTAAAAATATATATATGAGCCAAGTTGCATAATGCATTCCAATCCTATCATTGCAAGGTCATTTAGCAAAACTGTCACCCCACAATGTAGGTCCCAATATAGGCGATACCCTAAACACAAAATATGTCCTAAAATTGTTATATATTATTTAATTCAAGTACTGGTCTCAGAGATACATAGGCATTTAATCCTGGAAATAAATGTGAACCAAGTTGCATAATCCATTTCAATTCTGCCAATGCAAGATCATTGGCTGAATTGCCACCCCGCTGTCTGGGTCTCAATATTTGCAATACCCTGAATGAAAAACTATGTAGGGGAAATTCCATTATGTGTTTAGCTAAAGCATTCGTTTCTTTGGACTTCCGGATATCATATAAATGATTATATATCCTGTCCTGTAACCTCTTGGTTGTCAACCCTACATAGAAAGCTTCACATTCATTGCAGGTTGCAAGATGTACTAAATTCTTGGTGTCACAAGTAGCATGAAATCTAGGACGGAACATGAATTGAGTTAGTGGATTCCAAAAAGTTTGGACATCCACAATAAAAGAACACCGTTTACAATGATTACAGGGAAAAGTGCCATAAGGTGGTAACATGGAGTTCATTGGGGGTAAAACAGTATGTCTGTCATTACACAAAATCATTTTTAAATTATCACAATTTTTAAAAACAAAGCCTGGTTTGGCACCTATTAACTTTCTGGTTATGTTGTCAGTCATAAGTACATTCCAATTATTGGATATAACAGTTTTGATGGCATTAATGTTACTGGTGTATTTAGTAACAAATTTGACCATGTCTGTCAGTCCTATTCGCCTATTATTAGCAGGGTAGCCTTTATCTACAGCAAACTGTCGATCTATAAGGTTCGCCATATTGGTCTCAGTGTCTGAACTGCCAAGAGTATCTTGTCTAATACTGCGAACCATGTTACGGTCATATCCCCTATCGAGAAATAGACCCTCCATTATGTCAACCTCTCTGGAAAGAGAAGGTCCCTTACCACATAATCTTTGCACCCTAAGGAATTGGCTCTTAACAATGCCAGGAAACATACTCCTAGGGTGCATACTATCGAATGGGAGTAAGCTATTCTTCCATACAGACTTCCTATAAAGAGTTGACCCAATAGTGCCATCTGCATGTAACCTCAAGGTCACATCTAGAAAATGTATCTCGTCTGACGAGATCTCACTAGTAAATCTAAGAAACGTAGTGGTGGTTTCTAAATAGCATAGAAAATTCATGAACTCCTCTCTAGTTCCTCCCCAAATTATGAGGATATCATCTACAAAGCGTTTGTACAATTTAACAAAGCCATACATCTCATGCGGAAACAAAAACTGTTTCTCCCATTGCAGAACAACCAGGTTGGAATAAGTGTTGGCGCAGGGGGTCCCCATGGCTACCCCCCACTGTTGTAAATAGTGTTGACCATTAAACAAAAACACATTATTGTAAAGTACAATGTCAAGTAGTTGATGAATTAAGATCTTCCTATCATTACTAAGATCATGCTCTTTGGCCAAGAGCTCATCCAAGTATTGCATACCTAGATCATTCGGTATGGACGTAAACAAACTGTTAACATCCAGAGTGATGAGGAGATGATTAATAGCTGTATCTAATGTTAACTTATCCAAAGTGTCCAACAAATCATAGGTGTCCTTCAAAATAGAAGGGTAGTTGTTGACAACAGGTCTAAGTAAATGCTCTACAAAACTCGATACATGAGAGGAGACCCACCCCTCACTCGAGACAATGGGTCTTAGAGGGACAGGTGAAATGCCCTTGTGGATCTTAGGTAGACCCTTTATAATTGGTGTCACAGGGCATTCAATATATAAATATTCAAAAATTTCAACACTGATTTGCCTGCACATCAACAAATCATGTAGGACATCATGGACACTATGTATAATGGAAATAATATCATTCTCACTCATCCTCTTATAGGTAGCAACATCTGATAGCATGGATGTCATAGAAGTCTCATAGTCAGACACATTCATCAACACTATGCCACCACCCTTGTCAGCAGGTTTGATGGTGATATCATGATTACTCTTAAGCATGGATAGGGCTTCAGATTCATCAGTGGTTAAATTATAAAAATCCCTTCTTCTTATATTTTGAAAAAAGCATAAAGGTCCCTTCCTTCTCACATAATTTCAAAGAAGAAACATGATGAGCATAGATGGAGTAAAACAGCTATTGTGTCTGAATTTAAAAGGCACATTGTTCACATTGAAGTTATCATCTCTACCATTAAACAGTAACTTCAATGATAGGTGACGGCAAAAAAGTCTTAAATCCAGTAATATTTCACTTAGCTTCGCACAACTGGCAGGAATAAAAGTAAGACCCTTGTTCAATAGTGCCAGATGTGTAGCATCAAGGGTAAAGTCAGAAAGATTAAACACAAGGTCAGTCAATGTCTCATCCTTCTGTTGTAGTCCTGTTTGTCTCCTGAAAACTTTCTTTTTCTGTCCTTTGGTCCACGGCTGTTTGACCTCCCCCTGAATTGAGGTGTAAACTTCTTTCTGTATGGTAAAAAAGGGGGGTTAGATTGTGTTACTTTGGGTACCGCTCCTTCACTAGTGGTAGAAACACCAGGTTGCACAAAAAACATCTGTTGGTTTGGAGGCGGTGTATCACTCAATGAATTGGAAGGAGCACACACCCTTCCTGCAACAACTGTTGCAGTAGAAGTATCATCACGTCCAGAGGAAACAACAGCATTGCTCACAAGTCCCCTAGACAAAGCTGGAGTGTTAGGGTTAATGAAAGACGAACCCACTGGCATCACTGGCTCATCATTAGGGCCTGATGTAAATCCATTGTTGGAAACATGTAGATTGTGGGACCTAGGCCAAATAAACACCTGGCCTTTAGCAAAATCATTGTGGTCCCTTGCCAGTTTACCATGTTTAATGGTTTTAAGCCTATCACTATAGGCACTGGTTTGTGAACAAACAACATGTATTTTGTTAACACAAAAGTCAGAAGTAAACTTCTCAGTCAATATCTTATGCATGTTGTCCACTTTGATTCTCAGCTCATCTTCCAGTGGTGAAAAATAATTTAGTAGTAGCTTAATATAGCTAAAGCCTAACTCTATATTAAGCTCTTGCCACTGTTTCAATAGTAGTGGGTGTGAGTCCCCATAGGTGGGCATACAAAAAACCCTCATACCCCTGGGGACTACACGAAAATGGAGGCAAGCCTCTAGATGTAATCGCTGCCATGTATAGCGTTGCAACTGGTAGACATCATTCTCAAACACTCTCAATAGATTGTTAAATTCTGTAATGTCCTCACCTGTGTTATGCATCAAAGGAGCTCCGCTCAAAGCAGAGAGGTCCAAAGACAATAAAGGGTTAGACTCAGATTTTAAAATCCCTTTCCATGAAGTGATGACATCCCTCGGCTCTGGACTACCTTCAGTATTGACAACAGGTGTGTTAACAGCAAACTCCATCGCGTGCAGGACGGTTGCCACAAAAAAATGGAGGAAAGTGAATCAGAAGTGAAGCAACTGTCCTGCCAAAAGGTGCTCCTTCCAAGCGAAAAAAACAGGAAGAAAATAGTAAAAGGAGTACCAAACCACAATGCAAATAAAGCTGAATAAGTCCCAGTAAAATCCAACAGGAAAAGTCTTTATTGTAAACCAAAAAGTAAGCGCTTTCGCGTGGGTCCTCCCACGCTTCATCAGACAACATTACATACAAAATACAGACCCTTTATATACTCCTTGCTAAAACAGCAAGGCGGGAAATCAACCAATTAATCAAACAATTAGCATTTTTTAAAAAACAATTTGTAGTTAAACACATATTCACAGCACAGTTTTAAAAAATGCACGATAATGTTTAAGAAACTAATGTCATTGTTGGAATCAAACACTATAGCGTTACTGTATCGCTAAGCATTCAAAACATATAAACGTGATGTTGGTATCAACAGAGGAACTCCAGGCAAACCAGCAATAAATTGTAGCAGCAAAACTTGAATAAAACAAAAGTATCACATAAACTCATTTCTATAGAGACCAATCTGAAACTACATACACATTAATTTATAAAAAACTTGCATTCAAACGCAACCGTCAAATGAAATAATATCGTAAACATGATAAAGTATACCAAAGCCTGATATACTTAAGACTCGTAACTATATGATCCATATGGCCCTATTGAATTCCTAAATGTCCAAAGTGTGCAGTTCTGACTATAGATTTTCAAAAGGACAACATCAAAAATAATAACTCATAAAGCGATGTTTCACGTGACTAAACATCACTCAGGCACATAGAAACATTCGATGTGAATTTAGGTGTACGATTGTGCAAATAACATTGTGCATTGCTGCAACGATATTACATTAATCTCTAAATACTGCACGTGAACATACCATTAAAATTTTCTATGTTACATACATCTTTATTAAACCATCACTTACAACTTAGTCAATCATACATTTATAAAACTTAAAACAAGCCACACCTACACAATCCTACTTGCAAGCATTTTACGTCACAATCCATACTGACACACTCCCGGTTGCAAACATTATACATCATGTATAATCTACCCAGTCTTTTTCAGTCAAACATTACATAGCTCATTTAAGTCCTGTTGCCTTTTAAACTAATTCCTCCCTTGTATGTGTTGTTCTAACAATTCCCATTTTTCCTATGCAGTTTGCTCCTACCCTTTTCTAAAGATCCCAATTCCAGTTGTTTTGTCTGTGTTACTATATTTACTACTTCCAGTATAGTTGGTTTAGATTTTGATTTCCATTTTCTAGTAATTGCTTTTTAGCAGCCACCATTATTAGACACAGCAAGGCCTTACCATACCTAGGCAATTCTGATTCTGTGTCATAACTCAGAAAAATCATCTCCAAATTATTCTGATATTTCCTTATTGTAAGCTTATAAACGCTGTTTGTAGTATGTGTGCGTTTTTCTTCATTACTGAAGAGTTAAATTATTTGCTTATTGTAACCTGATCAAAACTATTTATGGTTTAAACAATAGGAGGATATTTGTATGGCTCCCAAGTATGCAACAAAGTGTAGAAGATTTAAAGAATTGTACCTCAGTAGATTGCAAATGTTGGAGGTGTGATGGGGAAGAAAGTGGTAATTGGGAATATATTTTCAGAGTGTGTAATGAGCTGGCAGACTTTAAAGTTCACTGCAGACTTCTTTGTCTGAAGTACTGGGGGATCAAATTGGTGTAACTAAGGAAAATTTTTTTTGAGCTGTGATACAGAATTGGAATTGCCTCAACACAGTAATGCCTTGCTGAGTTTAATTCTGGTGACTGCCAAAAAAGCAATTACTAGAAAATGAAAATCGAAGCCTAAGAAGTAGTGAATATAATAACAGAGATAAAAGACCTGAAAGTGTGATCTTTAGAAAAGGGTAGGAGCGTATTAAATAGAAACATGGGAATTGTGGGGCAGTGCATGCAGAATACTATTTTGGAGGAAGAATGAGGTTTAAAGGAAGACAGGAATTGCTGGAACTATGTAATGTTCAATTGCCAATAACTGTATAGATGATTATATGTGATGTATAATGCTTGCAAGTGAAAATATGCCAACATGGTTTGTTTTCATTTATATAAATTTGATTGTGTTTGTCATAAGTGATAATCCAGTAAAGAAAAAGGCAATTGTGATTTGTTTTCAATTTTTTTCTTTGCAAAAAGCTAAAAAGCAGTTTTTTGTTAAATATTTGTGTTTGTCATCCTTTAAAATGGCTGTCCTGCCCCCACACATGCATAGAGCAGTGGTTCCCAAACTTTTTCGATTCTCGGCTCCCTTTTTGAATCCAGGTTTTCCCAAGGTGCCCTCCCCCCGTCAAATTCTAACAAGTATACTTTGCAAAATAATAAATTAGAAGTTATTAATCTTCTTCCTATTCATCACTGATGGATTCAGTTCCGAGCGCTCGGAACCGAGTCGGCCTAATACCAAGCTCGCATATACCAAAAACTCTCGAGCTAAGCTGCTAGCCACAATGCTCTTCTCCCAGTTACTTCACATCTCGTTTGCCCCACAGCCATATAGCAGCGTTTCACCGAGCTCTCCAGCTAAGTATTGCATTTTTTAATTTTTGCAGCATTCTGTAAGTTTTTTTTTCAAAACTCCTATATTTCTTGTTTTCTTAACTAGCTCTACCCACAGGTATTCTTTTTCTTACAATTGTTGGTAAACGCCCTTCCTTACCCTTGTGATATTCTTAATACCATTATTGGTATTTTCTTCTCTTTTCTTTCCTCAATACCTCTTTTTTGGATTAATTACTCGCTCTTTTGGTATGTCTGAAAAGAAAGGGACTTCGGGGTTTAAGCATTGCTCTTCCTGCAAAGGTAAACTCCCCAAAAGTGATCTACATGACAAATGTGTTTATTGTCTGGGGGTTCTTCACCTATCTGTGAAACCACCCAGTCAAATTTGTGTGAGTTTCAGTCAGCGGACGCTGAATGAAAGGAAGAATAAACTTATTCTGAAAGGCCTGCTTCCTTCTCCATTTTCTGAGGCTATTTCTGCGTTGGAGGTCTCAACCCCTCCATCTACCCACAAAAAACCTCCTAATTCGGACTCTTCTTCACCGGCTGGTAAGAAGGGCAAGCCTCATAAGCACAAGGCCCTTAAAACTTCCACGAGGCACAAGATCACCTCCTCGGTTCTGATAACCTCTGCTCTGAGCTTTGCTCCACTGGTGTCTTCTGATTTTGTGATGACTTCCACATTGGTGCCGTCCTCGGCACCGACTACTGCTACAGTTCCGATTGTGGTTTCGGACCCTACCTTATTGCCTGCCATTAGCTTGGCACCGTTGTCCCCTATCTCTGTTCTGAGATCGGTACCGACGACTCTATTGGAGCTGATAATGACCTCCACCCTAGCTATCACTTTGGCTCCGAGCCCTTTTTTGGCACCGATAGTTCCCCTTTTGCCTGCCTCGAACTGGAATCCTCGGTGCTGACTTTTACTTCACCTCGGACCTGGTATTCTCCGTCCTTGGATCCTTTTGCTGGACAAGTTTTTAGCCCCTTTTTGTACCAACCTGACTCCCCCTCAGGAGTGTCGGTAAGGTCCACCAGGAGCCTATCTGTATCGGAAGTGGTGCGCCTGTTTGATCAGCTGCTGACAGCCAGGGGGATTACAGATTTTCCTCGAACCCACCCCACTCCAGGCTTTGGGTCCATTGCCCCTGCGACTCGCACTTATTCTCCTCCTTTGGACCCTTCGGTTCCTAGGCCCATAGCTCCGATGTCTGCAGGAGGAATCCTGTCCTCGGCGCTGACAGTGACCTTCTCTGAGGCTCCGAGGCTCTTTTGGGTTTCGGTTCCTTCAGAACCATCCCTTCCTCAATCTCATGCTTGGGGGGGGTAGAACCCTCGGCCCCGGGAACGGTTCCAGTTGTTTCATCGTCTCCATCTCCGGCTCCGGGGGTGACTCCTGCCCCGGTTTTGCTTGAGGCTCCGTCCCTGGGAGCGGACCACATGGAGCGGGGTGTGACCCCGGTTCCGACATTGTCTTCCTCGGTTCTGGGCTCCCATTTTTATTTGGGCGGGCCTGCCTTCTGGGTGATGGAGAGGGTGCTTGCTTTGGGAAGTACTCCTCCAAAGTCAGACCTTCCCCCTGCTCTTTCTGAGCTGCGGCTATTACAGGCCACCCCCCCCCCCAGGTCACTGAGAGTGCAAGCTTCAGGAAATTCTTGTACAGGGTAACCTCCTTTCTGAGTCCTCTTCAGATGCTCCCACTGAAGATCCTCCTCGGAAACAAACATGCAAGAAGAAACACATGGACTCCCTGGAGGAGTCCCTCACTGAAGATACAGATTATGATGATGGGAAGGGGTCCCCACTATCACTCCCTGATGATGTCTCCTTTGGAGACATCCGGGAAATCTTGAGGCAGAGGAGTGACTGGAAACCCTCCAACCCCTCCTCAGAGGAATCCGTATTCCTGCAGGCCTTCCGCTCTCAGCCCTGTACTTCTTGGGTGACCCCCCCCCCCAGCTGATGACCTAGTCAAGCACATCATGCAGCGGGCATGGAAGAACCCTGATACCGTTGAGGCCATTCCCTGGAGACCAGACAAGATACTCTCCGGAGGAACAGCCCCATTGGTCGAGAGGCTTACCAGTAGATGCTGTGGTGGTGGCGGCTGCCACGAAAAAGGACCTTGCGGAGGAAGTCCTGCTGTCCACCTGCCCAACAGAGAGTCCCGGGCGGTGGACAAATTACGGAAGCGAGTTTTTGCTTCAGCGACCTTTGCTGTTAGGTCACTGAATTACTTGGCACATTTTACGAGGCTCCAAAGAGATCTCATATCTGAACTCTCTGGGACCCTCACGGGTCAAGTTTCAGATGGGGCACGTGATAAAGTTGCTTCCCAACTTGCTATCCTAGAGTCGATTTCCCACTCGTCCATGAGGTTGCTGTCCCATGCAACCGAAGGGGCAGCTAGAGCAGCGGGTGCAGGTGTAGTTATGATACGCCATGCCAGGATGCGCATTTGTGACCTCGCAAACTCCTTCAAGTCTTCCTTTTTAAACGCCCCTATCGAACTGTCCGCTTTGTTCGGTTCTAAAGTGAAGAACACATTAGCCAGGTGTGAGCAGGACGGAAAAACCTTGTCTGCTGTTGGCCTACATTTTTCCAAGCCTCAGTGCTCTTTCTCCAGGAACCTGAGGAGTAGAAAGATTTGGCACAAAAAATCTCAAGGCCCTTTCCGTAGTGCACGTGGCGAGGACTCCCCCAGAGGCAGAGGGGATTCCAATAATGGAAGAAGCCCCTTTCAGGGCAGAGGGGGGTCCCCGAAATCAGGGCTCCAGGGATTCTTTCTCTGGACAACCTTATCAGCGCTCCTGAAGCGCTGCCTGATTGGTTTTCTCTGCAAGCAGTCAGGGCTCATTTCTCTTTGCACCAAGCTGCCTAGAGCTCTATTATAAATGATCAGTGGGTGCAGAGAATAATTTCCAGAGGTTATTACATTCCCCTAATCTCTTACCCAAGACCTCCAAAATCCCTTCCAGATGTTCCACCCAGTCAAAGGGAAGAGGCAGCTTCAGAGATTAAAAAGCTGTGTCAAAAACTATTCATCCAACAAGTCCCCCCCCAGACCAGTGCGGATCCATTTTTTACTCAAGATTCTTTTTGGTACCAAAAAAGACCGGGGACTGGAGGCCCATTTTGGATCTCAGCCAGCTAAACAAATCAGTAGTTCAGTCCAAATTCCGCATGGTCATGATTCAATCCATTCTCCCATTTCTTCGGGAGGGTGTGTGGATGTGCTTGGTAGACCTCCGAGATGCATATTACCACATCAAAATGGACAAACGCTCCAGGAGTCTCCTTCGCTTCCGGCTAGGAGCCAATCATTACCAGTTCATATCCCTGCCATTCGGTCTTTCGAAGGCCCCCAGAGTGTTCACAAAATGCTTAGTAGTGGTGACAGCTCATCTGAGATTTCAGGGATTCCAGGTGTTTCCTTATCTAGATGATTGGCTCCTCTCTGCCCCCACCAAGCGCCTACTGGTCAGGGCCCTCCGCTACACCATAGCACTGGTGGAGTTCCTAGGCATCACAATTCACTAGGAAAAATCCAACCTTCATCCCACCCAAAAATTGGAATTTATAGGAGCGATATTCAGCACTCAAACCAGTCAAGTTTCTCTTCCTCCTCACAGACTTAAGATTACGGTTACAAGTACAAGTGATACTCTGTCGAAGGAAGGTATCTGCAAGGGAATTTCATCAGGCTCTGAGGTCTATGGTAGCAGCCATTCCAATTGTCCCCCTAGCAAGATTGCATATGAGAATACTGCAATGGCTCCTTTTGTCCCAGTGGATATCCATTCTCTACCCCCTGAATGCACAGATCCTCATCACCAACTCCTGCAAGCAAGATCTCCTCTGGTGGATGAGAACAGACGAAAATCTTTGGTGTCGCTCCTTCCAGACTCCCCACCCAACGCCATGGTGACCACGGATGTTTTCCTAGAAGGGTTGGGGGCCACTTCCAGGGAGTGATAGTCCAAGGCACGTGGTCCAACCTAGAGGTCAACTTCCATGTCAGTGTCCTGGAGTTAAGAGCGGTGCTGTTAGTGTTGCAGGCACTTTATCTGTTCCTTCTGTCAGGAACAATTGCTGTCCAGTCAGACAATATGTCTGTTGTCTGGTACATAAACAAACAGGGAGGGACCAAATTCTACCCCGTTTCATGAGGCAATGAGAATTTGGCATTGGGAGATAGCTTCCAACCGCTTTTTAATCGCAATGCATACCCCGGGGAGTTCCAGCGTGATTGCAGACAGACTAAGCAGATGCATCTTCTATCTTCGTGAGTGGTCTCCCAACCCAATTGTGGCGGCAAAAATCTTCAGCTGTTGGGGGTAGCCTTGTTGCGATCTTTTCACCTCCCCCTCAAACAAAAAATGCAACAGCTATTTGAGAGATGCTTTGACTCACAATTGGCCCACGGGTCTCCTCTATGCTTATCCTCCGATACCTCTGATTCCCTTATTTTTAAGGAAAGCTATTCAGTTGAGAAGCAAGGTAATCCTCATTACCCCTTTCTGGCCTCATCAAGTGTGGTTTCCCTTCCTCCGACCTGTTACAACCTCCTTGGATCCTGGACACTTGTCAGGACCTAATATCTCACCCAAAAGGGCTGACTCCCCCAAATTTATCCACCCTCAAGCTGACCGCTTGGTTTCTCCACTTCCGTTAGTCGCCAGGCAGGAAACTCTCTCCTCTTCTGTCTGGAATATTATTCTGGCCTCCCACAAACCATCCACCAGAAAACTCTACAGAGATAAGTGGAAAAGATTTGCTATCTGGTCGAATAATCAGATGCTAGACCCCTTTTCAACTCCTACAGCCACCATTCTTCACTAGCTCTCCGAGTTGTTTAAGAATGGGGCGTCAGCCTCTACTATTTGAGTCCATTTAGCAGCTATTTCCAATTTCCATAATGGTTTCGATGGAGTCCCGTTTACCTGCACCCAACTCTGCAAGACCTTTCTCAAGGGAGTTTTTCCATAGTAGACCTCCTATCTGGCAGCCTGTAGAGACATGGAATCTCTCCCAGGTTCTCCAGTGTCTTTCTCTACCTCCCTTTGAGCCTGCCGCAACATGTGATCTAAAATTTCTGTCATGGAAGACTTTGTTTTTGGTGGCGGTCACATCAGCCAGACGGATATCTGAGTTACAAGCCTTATGCATCAAGAGCCCGTATCTAATCTTCCATAAGGACAGAGTATCCCTTCGTACTAACCCATCTTTTCTCCCCAAAGTGGTTTCCAACTTCTCTATTAACTAGTCCATTGAGCTCCCTGTATTTTTCCCAAACTACTCAAACAAAGGGGAATACTGCCTTCATTCATTGGATGTACATAGACAACTAAGTTTCTGTCTAGACAGGACTAAGTCCTTTCGTAAGTCGGACCAACTTTTCATTTCCTTTTCTGGTCCTAGACTGGGATGTGCTGTATCAAAAGTTACTTTATCAAAATGGCTCAAAGATTGCATTACCTTTGAATATTCCCTTAAGAATGAATCCAAACTGATCAAATCAAAGCTCATTCAACTAGGGCCATCGCAACTTCAGTTGCCTTTCACTCCAGGGCATCCATGGATGACATTTGTGCAGCTGCCATTTGGGCTAAACCCCATACTTTCATCAAGCATTACAAATTAGATTTGGTCTCCAGGGGAAGAGCGGCCTTCGGCTTGGGATTCTGTCCCATCAGTGATGAATAGGAAGAAGATTAACAACTTCAGATAAAGAAGTTATGTCTTACCATAACGTTCCATCTGAGTTGTTGATGATCTTCCAGTCATCACACCCTCGCACCTCCCCCACCAAAGGCTCCTGGTGGATCTTCTGGGTCCTTGTGGTGTTTCAGGGTGTCTGCGCAGAGATGGCCTCTGTCTTTCTGTTTCCTCTATATGTTGCATGCAGACTTGATCTAAGGTAACTGGGAGAAGGGCATTGTGGGTAGCAGCTTAGCTCGAGAGTTTTTGGTTTACGTGAGCTTGGTATTAGGCCGACTCAGTTCCGAGGGCTTGGAACCGAACCCATCAGTGATGACTGGAAGATCATCAACAACTCAGATGGAACGTTATGTGGTAAGACATAACTTCTTTTTTTTTTTTTTTTTTTTTTTTTTTTTGCAATTAAAAGGGTTAGTTAGGTAAAAATAAATAACACACGTATTTAAGATCACAAAAAGTGTAATTGAACAAATTAATAACACAGGTATTTAAGATCACAAAAACAAACATTTCAATTCAATTGTCCAGAATTTCATAAAATGTCCAGATTTTTATATTTTGTCTACTTCGGATCAAATTTATAGTATTCTGGGGTGGGTTTGTCATAATGATTGAGGTCTTCTCTTCATAGACACAGGGTATGGGGTTGATTATGACCCTCAGGTTATTAATCTTTTGAGCAGATCATTAATCAAGAAATCATCTTTTCACTTACCGGTAACATGCAGTAGGTGGCTCACTTGCATTTCCCCAAACTTTAGGTTTAGCCATACTTTACCTAGGGTTAGCTGCTCTCCTCCTGTGTAGCCTACTAGAGGAAGGACTAGACAGATTGTTTATTTTTGAAAAGCCAGGAACTTTCTTGCAAGACACATTTAGCTGTACATTACTTGAAGACATTTTTCAGTAGTGATTACTTTGTTCTGCAACAAGCTAGTGAGGTAGCAATATAATGCCCACCTATGTTAATCTTGTAATGGCAATATGGGAATACCTGCATGTATCTATACACTTCAAAAATTATTTGATATAGCTGCTTCATTGATGAAATTTATTTTCCCTTTCTGAAGGTTAACCATGGAAGAGTTTTTTTTAGTTTTTTTTTTATTATCATTACTATTACGTCGACCCACTTTCAGCATTGAAATGAAATTTTATTACCATTAATTATTTGGACAATCCAATATAAACTCCACTTTTTTATATCAGGACGTTGATTCACAACAGAAGGTAAACTTCTTTCTAGGTAGAAACTGGCACTTGCATATCACATGGGAAGCCAGACAAAAAGTGTAGACTCAAAGAAAGGACCCTTCCTTTTGCCCCCCTTGCTGAAAAGGAATTACTAGTAAAAATAAAACAACAAGCCTAACTTTGATGGCCAGGTACCTACAATTCTTATGGTATTTAAACACAGAGGAAACACTGGAATGTTCTTAAAAGGAATGAACATATTCAGAAAGTGGTTGGTCTTACACTTTGCTTTTCTTTTAATAAGCATGCAGCCTTAAGAATATTTTTAAGAGTTAAACCATCACTAGAACGCAGACTAGGAAAACCACAAAGGAGACAGAACAACCTTCTGTTTTGGTTGCAGGCAATGTACATCTATGGCAAGATGTCCTATTAAGGTATACAAATTCACTGATAGGGCTGTTGATGCTAATACCAGGTAAATTTAATTTTCCATAACCAATTTGTCTTTTTAACTGCTTTGTAATGGGAAAACATCTAGATGTTCATCGTGTTAGCCTGCTGCAGTCATCACACTTGGGTTATCCTGTCGTCAGGCGGTCCCGCAGTCGGCCGGAATTCCAAAGTCTTGGTCCGGCGTCGGTTGCTGTCGCCTCTTCCCTGACGTCAGTGCACCAGGGGTATATATAATGCAACCGACACCATTTTCTTCAGTCTTTCTTGCCGTGCAGTGCCCAAAGCAGAAGCAGTTCGCAAGTGCCGGTCGGCCGACTCCTGAGATTTTCGAATTTCAGACCGAAGTCTTCTATAAAGCTAAGTACCCCGTTGGGGAAACTTTTCTTGCCTCAGACCGATGTCAGAAAAATTTAACAATTGTATTTCTTGTGGGAAGCAAATACCTCATAAGAATTTTCATTCTTATTGCATACCTTGTCTAGGCCCAGACCACGACGTCACTTCTTGTCGATTTTGTGCTAGGTTTAATAAGCGTACTATTAAAAGACGCTTTGATTTCGCACGACACTACTTCGGTAGGAAATTTAACTACACCATGCCGTCGGAGCAACCGACTACCGGCGTGCACAAAAACCGCAGGGATAAGGACAGACAGCCCAGGCCTAAGCCAGATTCCGAGGCCTCGGCCGATCCGGTCTCCGGTCCTCAGTGAGGCTCCGACGCAGCCCCTGACTACCGCAGATCTGGAACCCGAGACCGCTACGGAAATTTTGACGGAATATACCAGGCCGACGCAGCCTTTTATTTCAGGCCCTTCCGACGACTTTGCTACAAAAGACGTCAGTACTACAGAAACGCCATTGGTTTCTGAAGGCGTTTTCAGACCGACGACTCTCACCATTAAAACGTTTTCTAAGTCGAAGACTCCTTCTAAATCTAAAAGGACTGCACTTCAGTCTCCTGTTCAAGGACCCATGCCTAAGAAACAGATGCTCAAAATGGCTGAAGATTTGATTTCTTTAATCAGGGGTTCCCAGCCCCCTCCTGACAAAAGGCCTAGACAAGAGGAAGATTATGCATCCTCTGAGCAAATGTCCATTTCTTCAGACTCCTCTGAGGACCAAGACTACTCCTTCTCTCCTTATGAAGATTCTGATGCTGAGGACTCTATTCCCTCAGCTTCTCCTCCTGAAGACTACTCCTTTGGGGAAACTTTACACACTATGAGGGAACATTTTCACTGGGAAGGTCAGGACTACTCTGATTCAAGGAAAAGGCTCAGAGAGTTTCTTTTACTCCCCCAACACAGACCACTTGCCATCCCACCAGTTTTGGACATTGTGGATGATGTCTACTTAGAATCCAGTTTCAACCCAGATTCTCTACCTCCTGCTCCAACTAAGCCTGACAGATACTATAGAGTGCCTGATTCCCACAAATTTCTTTACAAAAGCCCTGTAGCTGACCCAGAGACTATCTCACAGGGTCCCAAGGGGGCTAAGGCTTCTATGGCTAAAAACCCAGTACCTTCTGAGAGGGATTCCAGAGCACTAGACAGGTGGGGGAAAAAGGTTTACACCTCAGCCACACTAGCTATGAGGGCACTGAATTGTCAATGTCACATGCTTAAGTATCAACAATTTCTAATCTCTCAGTTAAAGCAAAGAATAACCTCTCTCCCTCAATAATCTGAATTGAAAGAAGTACAGGATCTGTTGCACGCCACTAAGCAGGTGGGCAAACATACCTTACAATGTGGGTTTGATTCTTTGGAGGCCTCCTGCAGAGCAGCTGTCACTGGGTCTGTTATACGTAGGCATGCTTGGTTAAAGGAACAAACTCTGCCTGATTATGTTAAAGCAAAACTACTAGATGCTCCCTTACAGCAATATGTTCTTTTTGGAGTTAAAGCAGAAGTTTTAAAGAAAATGTAAGATAAAGCAAAATCTATGCAGACAGTCAAAGATTTCCTACAAGTACAACCCCCTCGCTTCAGCAGAAACTGGCCAACAAAAAATTGGTCCTTTCCAGCCACTGACAGACCACAGAGGGGTAAATACAGACGCCCAAGAGGCAGAGGACAACCACAAGCCATGTATAAACCTCGCCAATGGGGCTCTACAGCACAGAAGGGAGGAGAAGACAGGTCTCAAACCACCAGAAGGCAAACTCAGTGACTTGCACCTCATCTGGCCAAGCAATACTCTCTTGGCAGCCCCCCTGGGGGGAAAACTCACACTTTTTGCAGACAACTGGCACATTGTCACAAAGGACAAATGGGTCCTACTCATAATTTTACGAGGATACAGATTCCACTTTCACACCTTGCCAATGAAAAGAGGAATGCCAAACCTGTCACAAAATCAATGGGCAGAGGCACAAAAGCAAATTACAGCTCTCATGGACATGAGAGCCATTCAACTGGTACCTACTCGAGAGCAAGGCCAAGGATTTTATTCAAGACTCTTTCTAGTGCCCAGAAAGGACAATGCCTGGAGACCAATTCTGGACCTTTCAATTCTAAACACTTACTTATAAGTACCCAAATTCAAGATGCTAACACTATAGCAGCTACTTCCCATGTTGGGCAAGGCAGCATGGCTAGTAACGTTGGACCTCAAGGAGGCATACCTGCATGTCCCTATCAGACAAAGTTGCAGAAGATACCTCTGTTTCATTGCAGGTTCAACCCATTACCATTACTCTGCACTGCCCTTTGGCTTATCTACTGTGCCCAGAGTTTTCACAAAATGCCTGGCACCAGTAATTGCTTACTGCAGACAAAGAGGAATTCAAATATATCCATACCTGGACGACTGCCTCATCCAAGCAGAAAGCAAAGACATTCTCTTACATCATCTGGCCTTTGTAAAGCATCTACTAAACTGCCTGGGGTACACAGTAAACGAAAAGAAGTCAAAACTAGTACCCTCACAAAAAATGACATTCCTGGGTGCCAGCTTGAATACAACGGCCCAGAAGGCTTATCTTACGCCAGACAAGCAACTACAACTGACTCAATATTTCAAGACAATGGCAACAAAGACCCAATTAACTGCAAGAAAAATTCTGCAGGCTTTGGGCTTCATGGCATCTTGCATACTAATAATACCATTTGCAAAGCTGCATATGAGGAAAGTACAGTGGTACCTAAAAAGCGTATGGTCTCAACACAGCCACAGCTTGGACACAATGATATCTCTCATTCCCTGCCTACAACAGGAATTTCTATGGTGGTCACAGGCATGTCACCTCAACAAGGGTCAGCCTTTCACCTTGCCCCCAGCCAGGCAAACTATCACAACAGATGCTTCAGACTATGCCTGAGGGGCTCACATGGCAGGGCAATGCATTCAAGGCCTATGGACTGCAGATCAAAGAAATCTGCACATAAATCAAAGAGATGCTAGCTGTGCAGAAAGCTCTGACAGCCTTCAAGGATCTATTACATCCAGGACAACATGCAATAAAGACGGACAACACCACAATAATGTGGAACATAAACAAACAAGGGGGTACACATTCTTACCTTCTATGCAGGCAAGCAATGACCTTATGGAACACAGCTCTGGCCTACCAAGTCCAGTTACAAGCTCAATTCCTGCCAGGACAGAAGAACACATTGGCAGACGACCTCAGCAGAAACATCAAGGATCCCCACGAGTGGAAACTAGATCCACAAATATTTGCAATGATAACTCAAAAATGGGGCCTTCCAGACATAGACCTGTTTGCCAGTCCTCAAAACTATCAACTGGCAAAATTTTGTACAAGGACATTTCACCATCAAGCTTGGAAAGTGGACGCTCTCTCTTTCAGTTGGAAAAACCTGACAGTATATGCCTTCCCTCCATTGCCTCTCCTCACAAAGGTTCTTTTGAAAGTCAAAAAGGAGAGACCACGACTGATTCTCATAGCCCCAGACTGGCCATGCCAGCACTGGTATCCGCTATTAAAAAATATGGCCCACCATGGATATTGCCTCAAATCCCCCATTTGCTCACACAACAAAACAATCAGATTCTTCACAGCCAGCTCAAAACTTTAAATCTGGCTGCATGGCAAATCATCTAAACATCCAACCAGCACCTCTTTCACAAGCAGTTCTGGATGTTATTCTGGAAGCCAGGAGGCCAAGCACTAGGAAGACTTATTCAGACAAATGGAAAAGGTTTTGTGCCTGGAACCAAGCTAAAGGCCAAGACACAATTCAGCCTCACATGCCTCACATTCTACAGTATTTAGCTGAGATGTTGCACAAAGGACTTTCCTTTTCCTCAATTAAAATCCATGCTTTGGCTATTTCAGCTCACTACAACACGGATCCACCTTTATTTTCACATCCTCTTCTAAGGCAGTTCTCAGAGGGGCAAAAAAACATTAGACCACCCAGGAGAGCTCCTACACCAACATGGGACCGCAATTTTGTTCTGGAAAAACTAACGCTACCTCCCTTTGAACCAGCTTTCTCTGCAGATCTACAGTTCCTATCATGGAAGACTGCCCTGCTCCTAGCAATAACTTCAGCTAGAAGAGTCTCAGAGCTACAGGCACTAATGGCAGTGGAACCTTTCCTCATTTTTCATCAAGACAGAGTTTCTCTATGAACTAACCCTTCCTTTATGCCTAAGGTGGTTTCCAGTGTAGCTTTAAATCAAACCATCCACTTATCCACCTTCTTCCCCAATCCACAGAACAAAGGTGAGAGACTCCTGCATTCCTTGGACATTTACAGGCAGCTTCGTTACTATTTGGACAAAACTAAGGCTTTCAGAAAATCTGACCAGCTTTGTATCCTATGCTACAGCTTCTCAAGGGAAGGCTATATCAAAGCAAACCATTTCTAAATGGATAGGTCATTGCATACGTTTCTGCTATACCCATCATGGGAAACCAGTTCCTGCTACCATTAGATCCCACTCTACCAGGGCAACAGCTACCTCTACAGCCTTTCTTAGGGGGGTTCCAACCAAGGAAATTTTAGAAGCTGCAACTTGGAGTTCAGTACACACCTTTACCAAACACTATCACTTACCTCTTTACTCAAAGTCCAGGGCGGGCTTCGCCACTGCAGTTCTGCAGGGCCTTATAGCCTCCACTAACCCTCTATGATACCTCCCCCCTACCTTAGCTTTGGGATTCAACTCAAGTGTGATGACTGCAGCAGGGTAACACGAACATAGTACAGTTTTGTACCTACCATAGATGTAGATGTTCGAGTGTTCACCCTGCTGCAGTCCAGGTTACTCCCCCTCCATCCCCTCTGATCTACTGGCTAAATCTTTTCTATGCCTTACTGATGTATTTGCTTATAACTGAAGGGATTTTGTGTTTGTGCTGTGGTTACTCCTTTTGGTACTAATTTCTGACCACCTTTTTCTGGGCACCTGACATCTGGGGCAAGAAAAACTGAAGAAAAAGTGACGTCGTGGTCTGGGCCTAGGCAAGGTATGCAATAAGAATGAAAATTCTTATGAGGTATTTGCTTCCCACAAGAAATACAATTGTTAAATTTTTCTGACATCGGTCTGAGGCAAGAAAAGTTTCCCCAACGGGGTACTTAGCTTTATAGAAGACTTCGGTCTGAAATTCGAAAATCTCAGGAGTCGGCCGACCGGCACTTGCGAACTGCTTCTGCTTTGGGCACTGCACGGCAAGAAAGACTGAAGAAAATGGTGTCGGTTGCATTATATATACCCCTGGCGCACTGACGTCAGGGAAGAGGCGACAGCAACCAACGCCGGACCAAGACTTTGGAATTCCGGCTGACTGCGGGACCGTCTGACGACAGGATAACCCAAGTGTGATGACTGCAGCAGGGTAAACACTTGAACATCTACATTTATGGTAGGTACAAAACTGTACTTTCCTTGAGACCTAGGGTGGTTGAACATGTAAGCTTCATCAAGTAAAATAATATTTTCAACAACAAGCATAGTAAGCAGTGCATAGGTTTCAAAAGCTTTATTAATTTTTGTTTTTTAATTTTTAGGAAAATCACAGGTGATACAGGTGGGGAGGCATGCTTGAAAATAGTATGCTTATGTGGCAGATTTGGTTTAAATGCTTTTCCTGGACTGAATGAAATTATTAACATTTGCAGTTTCCTTAAGACCAGACAACTGCAGTATTCAGTAATTATTTCTAACATGCTTGTAGCTTGAAGCTCATCTTTTTTGTTCCCCAGGGTTCTTTAGCTTGACTGTCAGTTGGCTGGCTCTCCCTCCCATGGTTCTCATCTTCCACCCAGTGCTGCCTGATGAGAGGAATGATGTCTGGGAAACAGACTCACACCACTATTATCCCCCAAACATGTTAAGGCTCATTTTTAATAACCCAGATAAGGTACAAAGCACAGCCAGAATAGGCAGTGTCACATACTTTCTGGAATTGTCATATACTATGATCAGTGTGCCTGACCCCATTAGTCAACATTCTGATAATTTATTTTAAGGTGGGCCACATGTTTGTATGGCCTAAAACGCAGCCTTATACCTCTGCTATTACTAAGACACCTTAACACAACAGGCTGTCGAGAAACATGATTGGTGAATCGTCGACTGCTGCTTCCTCCAATGATGATACATGCAGTGATGAACGTTTGGGAGCCAAGCAAAAAGCTAATGCTTCCCTTCTTGTGGAAGATGTTGATGGAATTAATGGAGTCCAGAGGAATAGAAAAAGGGGTTTACAGTGTTTTCAGCGGATGTAGGTGACATAGAACAGCAAAATAAGTCAAATGGAGCTGCATCTATGATGGTACAGGATTCTACACAGCTACATGAACTTTCATTTTTACGCAGTTCCTATGTGGTTGGACCCATCATATGTGACTGAGGGAGACTACAAGGTGCACAACAGAGGTCGAATGAGGAGGAAATATTCCCAAGACACTCCAACCAGAGCGTGCCAGGGTTGGAAGAAAGGTCTGAAGAATCCTTGATATGGAATATTTTGTCAAGGGTTTTGAGTGCTGCAGAGACTACAATACTATAATCTTTAGCGTGGCCACAAAATAAACTGCAAACTAATAAGCTTAGTAACCAAGTATATTAGTTTGTGGTTTA
Organism: Protopterus annectens; assembly: GCF_019279795.1. Taxonomy (NCBI): domain Eukaryota; kingdom Metazoa; phylum Chordata; order Ceratodontiformes; family Protopteridae; genus Protopterus; species Protopterus annectens. The sequence goes on along the minus strand of NC_056737.1, from coordinate 19,930,475 downwards.
TTTTGTGGCTAAGCTTGTTAGTTTGTGGTGCCCCTGTTTGGAAGCCGGGGCTCCCCAGGGCTCCACAGCACACACTTTGGGAACCCCTGGCATAGAGTGAAAATTATCAGCTTTACTAATTCATTGGCGACAGGCAGTTGTCATTTCAAAGTTGCTAATACGTTTCGCAGTTTCATCGTTGTCTGTCTGCTGCAGTTGGTATTCTAGACCATTTATATTGCAGTTTCCATTACAATAGTTGTATATTTGTTATTCTTATGTAGTGTAGTCTGTTTAAAATGCACTTAATATAACAGAATCTCTCACATTGACAGGAAGTTTATCCCACAATTTAAGTATTAATTTAGTCACATAACTGTCCCATCTGATGTTGTCAATCTTCATTTAATCCTTGACATATGGATTTGGTTCTGAATATTGGAACTGACTCAGCTGTTACTACAGCCCATGAGAACCAAACATTCTCGAGCTTAAGTCCTACCCAGAACGCTCCTATCCAATTTAGCTCAGATCTTGTTTGCCACATTCCTGTGACAGACGTGTCGCCAACTATCTCTCGAACTAAGTGTTATTTTTTCCTTTATATTTCTAGACTCTGTATTGATATAAGATTTTTCTTCTGTAGTATTTCTGTTGGAACTTCTCTATAGCCTACCCTATTTTTGATAGCTCTTTACCTCTTCTGTCTGCTTTCCTTAGTAGGTAGTGTATGCTTTTCCCTTATACACGTCGGTGAATTCTTACCTGTCATTGCTGGTATCTTTCTGTACCTTCGGGTATTTGTTGTGTGAATAATGGCTAATAAAAGTGAGGGCATCGCTGGATGTAAGAAATGTCTTGAGTGTGGCCCTAAATTGCCCAATTATGATGGCCACTCTCTTTGCATTTACTGCCTGGGCCTGGTGCAGTTACAGAAATATTGCTCCTTTTGTCATGGTTTCAGTCACTGAGCCCTGGTGGAAAGGAGGAATAAATTGTTTTTAAAGGGGATGATAAAATCTGCCTTTGAGGAGGCGATTTCTGGTCATGATAGTATAAATAAAATGGATGTTTCTTTCCCTTCCTCATCTTCCTTCTCTTCAAAAGCTGACAAACCTAGAAAAAGAAGTTGATCGGTACCAGCTTCTTCCTCGGCTCTGACAACCAAAAGATTTAAAACTTTGTTTCCCTCTTCCAGTGCAGAACTGGGAGTAACCTTAAAGGATACTTCAGTGCTGACCTCAGTAATGAAAGTTTCTCTGTTACTGGTGCTGAAGTTGTTGGCACAGACCCAAGACCAGACCATGACGCAGGTAGTCTTGGTGCCATCTCCCATTTTGACACCAATGGCTTTGGTGCCAAAGGAAACTACTGAATATTCATTTCTTGATCATCACCTTCTACCCAGTCAATTTGTTCCACCAAGAGTCTGACAGAGTTGGATGTGCTGAGATTGGTGGATCATCTCCTTGTGGCGGGAGGGAATTTCAGGTATGTCCTCAGTTCCAGCACCTTCTGGAGCCGGAACCCATACTTCTTCAACTCCAACTACTCTACCTCCTCTGAGGGCCTTGGAAATCCCGGATCCGAGTTTCCCAGTGCCAACTGCTTCAGTCCCGGCTAAATCTCAATCTCTGGTACCAATTCCTGCCCTGAGTTCTTCAGCTCTTTCGGATCTAGAGACCTCAAAGGATTGTGGCTATGCTATCAGTTATAGGGGACAGGACTTAACTCCTGTGTTTTTAGAGCCGTCTCTGCACCTTGGGGATTCAGCATGCATTAGCTCAACCCCCACTTTGGCCTTGGGGAAGTTTTTTTGGAGCGGGCGCCCCATTTCTGAGGCAGTCTTTCTTGGTCATGGGCTCCCTTCCCTCTTAGGGGGGACCAGCTTTCTAGGCCATTTAGAGGGCTCTGTCAACTGTGGGCATTCATTCGGCTGCACCCATCGCCTAGAGCTTCAGCCAATTCTAACACATGGACAGCAAGTGCTGAAACTGCAGGAGTCACCTATACAGGTTTTGTCCTCTTCTGACACCTCCCCAGATTGTCCCACTGAGGAGGTTCCTCAGAAGAGGAAGTGCAAGAGGAAATACCTAAATTCCTCATAGGAATTCATCACAAAGGACACTGATTATGATGAAGGGGAGGGTTCCCCACAGTCACCCCTGGAAGATGTCTCCTTTGGAGACCTTCTTGAGATCCTTAAGCAGAGGGGTGACTGGACATACCAAAAGTCCTCTTTGGAGGAATCAGTCTACCTGCAGGCTTTTGGAGCTTGACCATCTACCTGTTGGGTAACTCCGCTATAAATCAATGTGTATGTATACCTTTAAGAAGCTTTCCATGGGCTTGCACAAGTGTATAAATACTGAGCATATGTGAGCGTGACTGCCATTTTGTAGTAAGCTGTTGAGATGTAAGCATGCATGTCTGTGTAGTCTGTCACTTAATCAGTTTGTTTATATTTTGTACTGCTGGTATCCATCCTGATCTGTTTCTTTGTAATAAAGCATATAAACAAACTACCCCACCTGTCCATCTTTAGTTGTAAACCAAAACGAAACGAGCAACATGTCAGAATGGGATCCAGATTCAGGACCAAAAGGCACTCAGTTAAGAGTGGAGGAATATAGAGGAATGTATCATCCTACTGCACATGCAATTCACAAAAACAGGTCAGAAATGAATTCCAGGAACCAAAACTTGCCTAAACGATTTCTTACCCATAGAATACAAAACAAAGCACTCAAAATGATTTTCTAATTAAACAAAATGTCAAAATCTGTGACACATTGATAAACATGAAAAAGCCAAGAAGCACCACCAAAAGGCAAAAACTACTGTAGTATCGATAAAATAGTAAACTGTCCTAAACTTGTAAGGTCCACAGTAGTTAACCACAGCACTGAATTTCTGGAACCACAGTTCAATAAAAACAAATCACGAGTACAAACCAAAGCAGTAGTTCACCGCTTCATAGGCTCACAATTCAAGAGAGAGAATGCTGTACAAAATCCCACTGACACGGACTTCTGCAAACAGTCCACGTTGAATAAATGTTAGCGCTTTCACCTTACAGGCTTCATCAGACATCAAGTAACAACTCTAACTCATCCACTTAAATAATACTTGAACCATGCCCCATAGGTTAAAACACTTGTGACATCACATAAAAAATCAGTAGACTAATAGCAAATGTACCAATGGCCATCTTAAAAGGCATCCACATAAAAATGTAAAATATAAAAAATACAATATATAAAAAACATATAAATGCGGTGTATAAAAACATATATATAATATACACACACTCACATATATAGATATATATATATATATATATATATATATATATATATATATATATATATATGTAAATACATACAATTATGCTAAAAACAGAAAATGTCTAAAAATATCACAAAATACCTGCTCACAAAGCTCATAACTGGACATTCCTTACAGTATTGATTCTTCTCCTATTGATGGATAGTCTCCTACCCTTTAAAACGGGTTTAAGTGGTACCTTATCGTTACCTTTCACACTAATACCAATTGCCAGAGTGAAAACTTAGTATATCTTGCCCAGTGTGCCTCTTGCAAGGCATTTTATATTGGCAAGACCAATAGGAGACTGCGTGAATGTATAAGGGAGCATGTTTGCCACATACGCATTGGATCTGAATCCAGTGCTTTAGCCAAACATCATAGGTCCAATGGTCCCATGCATACCTTTGTTTTTTCAGTCTTGCAAATTATTAGGTCTAATCCACGGGGAGGTGACATTGGTAATTACATGGAGGAATGTGAATTAAAGTGGATTATAAGGTTCAGAGCTGATATTTCCCCTGGACTTAACGATAAGGTACCACTTAAACCCGTTTTAAAGGGTAGGAGACTATCCATCAATAGGAGAAGAATCAATACTTTAAGGAATGTCCAGTTATGAGCGTTGTGAGGTCAGTAGTTTTAGCAGGTATTTTGTGATATTTTTAGACATTTTCTGTTTTTAACATAATTGTATGTATTTACATATATATATATATATATATATATATATATATATATATTATATTATATATGTTTTTATACACTGCATTTATATGTTTTTTATATATTGTATTTTTTTATATTTTGCATTTTTATGTGGATGGCTTTTAATATGGCCATTGGTACATTTGCTATTAGTCTATTGATTTTTTATGTGATGTCACAAGTGTTTTAACCTATGGGCATGGTTCAAGTATTATTTAAGTTGATGAGTTATAGTTGTTACTTGATATCTGATGAAGCCTGTAAGATGAAAGCGCTAACATTTATTCAACTTGGACTGTTTGCAAAAGTCCGCGTCAGTGGGATTTTGTATAGCATTCTCTCTCTTGAATTGTGAGCCTATGAAGCGGTGAACTACTGCTTTGGTTTGTGCTCGTGATTTGTTTTTATTGAACTGTGGTTCCAGAAATTCAGTGCCGTGGTTAACTACTGTGGACCTTACACGTTTATGACAGTTTACATTGATAAACATGTTTTAAATAGTTATCGAAAATGTTTGAAATAAAGTCAGAATTGCATAAAATGTATACAATAAGGAAAACGATAACATTTTTTCACTATGTGTTAATTTTTTCGCATTAATTAAACTATTCGAGACATCCAAAGTGTTCACAAGTTTGTACAGTATTGCAGTACAGTTATTTTGCAAAATACAGCCATTCCAAAACATATTTCATAAAGCACAGTATTTCGAAGAGTATATTGTGTGTTTGAATGTTATTACAAGTGCTGGCTGTGTATGCATGTTCATATATAATTACAAGGGCCATATTTGCAGTGGACCTGGTTTGCATTGTGTTTTGCTGTAATTTGTGGGCATAAACCGATTTCGAAAACCAGCTCCACTTGTCTTTGATTATAATATTGCAGAGAATTGGAGAGTGTTTGAGCAAGAGTAAGATATTTTCATACAAGCTGCATTTTCTGATAAAGATTACCATGCAAAGGCTTTTATTCTGCTTAATGTAACTGGTTCAGAAGCCATAGAAAGAGAATGTTCATTTGTCTATGCACCTACTGTGCTTGCCAGAGAGGGGGAAAAACATTGTATAATGGTACCGGCCGAGTCAAGGGAACACCCCGAGTGCTTAAAATGTAAATTTAGAGAAATGTACAACCCCCAAATGAATACTGCAATGGAAAGGCAATTATTTTGCACAAGGGATCAAAAGCCTGGTGAAACTTTTGCATTATATATAAGTGACTTGAGAAACAAAGTTAAAACATGTAGTTTTGGTGATTTAAGGGATGAGCTGATAAGACAGACTTGTGTGTGGTAATAAAAATGATGCTGTGAGAAAGATAGTGATTTAACTTTGAATAAGGCTATTGAAAATTGTCAGACATATAAGCTAACAGAAAAGCACACAAATATGCTTACTAATGAGAACAGAATGATTCCAGTGTCGTCTAGTGCTCGTGTTGATGCTATGCAGCACATGGTTAAAAGAAACAGGCCCAAGCACATGGCAGCAACTGTGAACTCCTCACCAGTCACCAAGCGAGCTTGGCACCCAGGCAAAAGTGCTTAGCTTTTGGTCAGTAATTCCACAAATGTAATAAGTGGAATCATTTTAAAAGGTTCTGTAAATCAAATAAGGAATATTCTTTTACTAAAAGAGAATATTCAAAGAGGCAAGTTGATCAGTTAGAAAGCTATGACCCTACTTTTTATGTTGATGATGTGTCTGTGCTTAATGAAACAGTCAATGTCGTAGATTTATGGGCAAAGAATGAAGTATTTTGTACTATTCAGATAAATGGAAGACCCACAGAGCTCAAAGTTGAGACATGTTCCAAGTGCAATGTTATGTCAGCAGAAACATTTGCCAGAGTATGCGCTGGTGAGAAGCTTGATTTGTCAAAGTGTGCGAAGCTTGTTGCTTATGGTGGTGAAGAAATTCATACTGAAGTTTCAGTCGTGCTTTCATGTTACTCTGCTGAGAACAGCTATGACTTGCAATTTTACATAGTCAAAAGACACGTACAGTGATTATTAGGCCTCAGAGACCGTTTGAAATTGGGACTACTTTCATTTAATAAGGAAGTCCGCCATGTTGGATTGAAAGACCACTGTTCTAATTTTGCCCAGTCTGTTTTTTCTACATATGCTAATCTTTTTGAAGACAAACTAGGCAAACTCCCAGTTGTGTACTCCATGAAGTTAGACCCTGAAGTCAGCCCAATTGTCAGACTAGCCCGGAAAGTTCCAGTGGGTATGCAGAACAGTCAAAGCTGAGCTAGATAAAATGATGCAGCAAGGTGTGATTTGTCCAGTTGATGAACCTACTGACTGGGTATCTTCCATGGTAGTAGCTCATAAGAAAAGCTCAGATGATATCAGAATATGTATTGATCCAACAGATTTGAACAAAACACTGAAAAGACTTCGTCATCTAGTGCGTACATTCAAAGAAGTCACTGCTCTTATGCCAAATGCCACTGCTTTTAAAGTTTTAGATGCAAAGAGTTCATTCTGGCAAATTTTGCTTCACTAAAAATCTTCATTGCTAACCACTTTCAGCACTTTTTGACGGGTACAGATTTTTGAGAATGACATTTGGGATAAATTCTGCCAGTGAAGTCTTCCAGCGTGCAATGGATCAAATTTTTTCTGGATATGTGTGTGCTATTATAGTAGATGCTATTCTAGTAAGAGGTAATGTTGAAGCCGAGCATGACAGAAACCTCAAGAAAGTTCTGGAAAGAGCACATGAAGTGAATCTTAAGCTGAATCCTCAGAAGTGCAAATTCAGGCCATGAGAAGTTATTCATGTTGGTCATTTATTTATCAGTTCAGGCTTTTACAACCACCTCCATGCAAGCACACAGCAATTCTCAAGATGCCAGCTCCAGACAATGTTCAAGCCCTACAACGTTTTCTTGGCATGGTTAACTACTTAGACAAGTTAATTTCAGACTTGAGCCAACTTTCAGCACAGCCTAGAGAGCTGACATGCGAAGATGTATGTTGGTCATGGTCAGAGCAACACCAGAGAGCATTTGATGTCCTGAAACAGAGTCTTGCCAGTCCACTAACTCTCAATTACAATGATGTTCACAAACCAGTAACCCTTTCTTGTGATACTTTGAAATTTGGTCTTGCTGCGGTCATCTTTTAAGAGGGTAGACAAGTAGCCTATGCGTCCATAACTCTAACCCAAACTGAAATGCAGTATACGCAGGTAGAGAGAGAGCTCTTGGCAGTTGTGTTTGCATGTTCTTAATTCCGCAATTGTATTTATGGTAGACCTATGCAGATTGAAACAGATCACCAAACTCTAGTCACTGTTTTGAGAAAGTCTATGCATACTAGATTGCAACACATGATGCTCAAATTACAAAAGTGTAATTTCAGTCTTGTCTACACAAAAGGTAAACAATTTTATCTTGCTGATACTTTTTCCAAATTGCCCAGAAATGCCATGGAACAGCATGAAAATGAGAAAATTGATTTTGAAGTCATGGAAGTGAGAAATGTTTCCTCTACACTTCTTGATGAGCTTAGAAGTCATATAGCCTCAGATCCAGTACTTAAGAAGCTCAACCACTTTACCAGTAGAGGATGGCCTTCAAAGCAGTCTTGTTTACCTCATGACCTGCAACCATATTTTCCTTACAGAGATGAGATTTTTGTTTGACAGTGATATCATCGTGAAAGGTCCAAAAGTCATTTTTCCAAAATCTTTACAATGAGGGCATATTACTATCTTGCATCGTGGCCACCCTGGAACCGATTCTACCAAAAGAAGGGTGAGAGAACTAGTATTTTGACCTTCTATGTCACAGGATATTGAGAGAATATTTTCATCTTATTCTGTATATAATAGTACTAAGCCACATCAACAGAAAGAACCTCTTCAGCTAAACCAGATCCCTAAACTACCATGGTCGCCAGTAGCTACAGACCTTTTCTAATGGAATGGTCAAAATTACTTGGTATTAGTAAACTCATATTCAAATAGGTTTAAGATTGACCTACTTCCTACTCTAGCATCCAGTACTGTCATTATTAAGAGGATGGGTAATTTTGCAGTCCATGGTAGTCTGCACAAAGTTATTTCTGACAATGGTGCACAGTTTACAAGCCAGCAATTCAAAAGATTTGCTGAAGTGTGGGACTTTACTCATGTTACAAGTAGCCCTGAGTATCCACAGTCAAATGGTTTGGTAGAAAGTGTAGTTCAAAGTGCAAAACAATTACTAGAGAAGTCAAAATGAGGCAATAGCAATGTTTTCTTGAATCTGAGAAATATTTCTCATTACCAATTAGCAGTAATCTATTGCTTCCGTGTGTCAAGAACAACAGATCAATGAAAGCCCATCTGCTGAAGAAGCTCTTATCCCAGAAGTCCTATTATGATAAGACCAGCACACGACTCTATCCATTGTGAAAAGGGGAAATAGTAAGGATGCAGACGTCCATAGGTTTTGATCGGATATGTCCAGAGCCAAGATTGTATATTGTGGAATCACAAGATGTAGAATTTAGTTGGAGTCAGAAACATTTGTTCCTGGTGTCCGAGCCTGTATTACATTATCATACCTGGTAGAAAGACTCTAAATCTCAGAGTGAGTTATCCAGTGTTCCAGAGGATGTTCCAGTGAATGTCACTGTCCCTGAGAAGAATCCCAAAAGCCGAGACTCTGTTTGTTCACCAATGACCGTCCCTGTTGATAAACCCAGTTCTGATTGATAAATCACTAGATCAGGTTGCATTTCCAGACCATGTTGCAGATGCATGGTAACTTGGACATAAGGACATACGTTTTGTGTTTATTTCTTAGTGTCTATGCAATTGCATGTCTTTTCAAATGTCATTTTATTTTGGGCATTTCATTAAAGGGGGAGGATGTAGATCAATATGTATATATACCTTTAAGAAGCTTTCCATGGGCTTGCACAAGTGTATAAATACTGAGAACGTGTGAGCCTGACTGCCATTGTGTAGTTGAAATTTAAGCATGCATGTCTGTGTAGTCTGTCAGTTAGTTTGTTTATATTTTGTATTGCTGCTATCCATCCTGATGTTTTTCAGTTTAATAAAGCATATAAATGCACTGCCCCACCTATTCATCTTCAATTGTAAACCAAGACTAGCGACTTTCACCCACTGATAAGCTCATTAAGTTGATCTCACAAATGGCATGGAAGGCTACTGATGCCATTGAACCCATCTGCAAGAGACCAGACAAAATTCTAACTGCATCTGAGGGTCATCAGTTTTGGGCAAAGGGATTGGTGGTAGATGCTGTGGTGGTAGCAGTGGCCACAAAAAAGGAACTAGCAGAGGAATGTTCCACTATCCATCCTCCTAATAGGGAGTGATGGATAGGTTTGGCAAGCGGATTTACACTTCATCGACCTTTGCATTATGGTTTTTGAACTTTATGGCACACTTCACCAGATTTCAGAGGGATCTAATTAAAGAGTTGGGAGATTCCCTGGTAGGAGCCATATCTGACGAAGTCAAAGATAAGGTTGCTTCTCAGTTGGCCACCCTAGAGTCCATTTCAAATTTGTCCATGAAGCTTGTTGCACATGCAGCCGAAAGGACAACTAGAAAAGCGGGATCGGGCATAGCCGTAAGGAAACATGCCTGGATGTGGTTATGCCAATTTGCGGAGCCATTCAAGTCTTCATTTGTCAATGCCCCCTTTGATGGATCATCTCTTTTTGGACCTAAAGTTCAAGAAATGTTGCCCAGGTGTGAAAAGAATAGAAAGATCCTTTCTGCAGTGGGTGTATGTTTCTCTACTCCTCAACGGTCCTATTCTAGGAACCAGAGGAGCAAAAAGTCACAAGGGCTTTTCCAGGGCACAAGTGGTAGTAGCTCCCCTAGCGGCAGAGGGGGGGAGCTTTAATGGAAGACGCTGTCCACGCGGCAGAGGTGGCCCACAAAAATCAGGATTTCAGGGATACTTTTCCTGGTATACCCTGTTAACGCTCCTGAAAGGATGCCCGATTGCCTTCTTCTGGGGGCAGTTGGGGGACATTTATCCCTGCACCAACACACCTAGCTTCACATAACTTCAGATGTCTTGGTGCAGAGGATCATAACCAGAGGCTACACTGCACCCTTCTTTCTACCCACCACAATTGCAAGGAAAATACATGACGTTCCACCCCGTCAGAGGGAACAAGCAGTAATAGAAATCCAAAAATTGATGGAAAAAAGAGTCTTCCAAGAGGTCCCACCAGACCAGATAGAATCCAGGATTTACTCAAGATCGTTTTTAGTGCCAAAAGAGACCGGGGACTGGAGGCCAATTTTGGATCTAAGTGTTTTGAACAAATCCATTCTACAGACAAAATTCTGGATGGTCACAGTTCAGTCTATTCTCCCGTTTCTAGGGAAAGACGATTGGATGTGCTCAGTAGCTCTACAGATGCATATTACCACATAAAAATAAACACGCGCTCCAGGAGATTTCTCAGCTTCCAGCTGGGAGCCACTCATCATCGGTTCAGAGCTCTGCCCTTTAGTCTCACCACAGCCCCCAGGGTGTTCACCAATTGCATGACAGTAGTCGCAGCTCACTTGAGACTGCACAGATTCCGGGTGTTTTCATACTTAAATGACTGGCTAATTACTGCTCCCACCAGGCATTTTCCAAAACTAGTAAGGTACTATGTTCTCCAGACATGTGCCAATCTAGGGATTACCTTAAATTATGGAAAATCACAAATGACTCCAACACAATAGGAGCAGTTCTAAATATCAGTACTTGTATAGCCTCCACACCTTATCTAAGCTTATAAAAGATCAAGGCCCAAATGCAAAAAATTGTCAGAAGCAAGAGAGTAGCTGAATGACTAGTCTTAACAAGTCTTGGGTTCGATGGAGGTGGCCGTAGCGTTAGTTCCCCTAGCAAGATTTCATATGAGAATTCTGCAGTGGCTTTTAGCATCTCAGTGGTCCATACTGTATCAACCAATGTCAAATTGGATTTTGATTACTAACCATTGCAAGAAAGATCTAGCTTGGTGGATTCATTCATATGAAATTCTCTTGGGCCGCCCCTTTGTCTCATGTCAAACCCAAGTCATAGTGACCATGGATGCCCCCCAGTTGAGGTGGGGGTGCATAATCTGGGCAAGACTGTCCAAGGCACTTTGTCCCCCATGCAGGCCAACTTGCATATCAATTTTCTAGAGCTGAGCGCAGTGCTTTTAGCATTGCAGGCCTTTCAAACTACTGTCTGCTTAGGAGCAGTTGTGATTCAAACAACCAATATGTTGATAGTTTGGTACATCAACAAGCAGGGAGGAACCAAATCTCAACACCTTTGTCGAGAAGCTCTCAGAGTTTGCCAGTGGTCGATCTCTTCCAGCCTCTTTCTAATAGCAAAGCATATTCTGGGGAGTTCCAGTGTGACAGCAGACAAACTGAGCCAATGCATTCTCCTGGCTCACAAGTGGTCTCTCAATCCCACAGTGACAGAAAAGATTTTTCATCGCTTTGGCCAGTCTTCCTGCAGCCTATTTGCATCACCCCTGAACAAGTGCAGCAGCTACTTCGCCCTGGTCTCCCCACCGAGGGAGTCTCCAAGAGAAGCTGTCCTGCAGAATTGACCCTTCGGACTTTTGTCCACCTTTTCCCATCCCATCCCATCCCATTAATTCCTCAATTTCTAAAGAAAGATATCAAGTTGAAGAGCAAGGTAATCCTCATTGCTCCCTTCTTGCCTCAACAGATTTGGTTCCCCTTTCTTTGGCCTTATCTGATTCAGCGACCATGGACTCTGGACCCAGATCCATATCTCCTATCCCATCTAGAGGGATTAGTTCACCCAAACCTTCAAAACTTCAAGCTAATGGCTTGGCTTCTCCAGTTGCATTGATTGCCAGACATAATAAACTTTCCTCCCCAGTTCGTAGGATTCTTTTGGCCTCCCACAGTCCTTCCGCCAGAAAACTCTACAATAGTAAATGGAAGAGATTTTCCTACTAGGCTTGTGATAATAACATTGACCCCATTCTCTGCTTCTTTTGATAAAGTTTTAGAATTTTTAGCTTTACTCTTTGAAGTAGGTGCCTCTTCCTCCACCATGAAGGTTCAACTAGTGGCTATTTCAAATTTTAATAATGGGTTTAAAAAATATTCATTAATTTCTCATAAACTTTGCAAAGCATTCAAAAGGGACCTTGGTGTTAAGACCGCTGTATAAGGATCCATTTGCACCTCGGGATCTAAACTTAGTGTTACAGACAATAGTGTATTCCGCCATTGAACCTACTGCTGACTGTGACTTGAAATCTTGGAAAACGATATTTCTGTTAGCAATTACTTCTACCAGAAGAATTTTAGAAATTCAAGCCTTATCTTGCAAACCACCATATTTGATTTTTCACAAAGGCAGAGTTTCCTTGAGAATGAACCTTTCCTTTTTACCAAAAGTGGTGTCAAAAATGATTATCAGTCAGGCAATCAATTTACCAGTATTCTTTCCCAGTTTCTCAAACAAAGGTGGATACTGTTTGCATTTATTAGTGTTCATAGACAATTGCGCTTCTGTCTTCATAGAACAGAAGACATAAGGAAATCTGACCAACTGTTTGTTTCATTTTCAAGAACTAGAATGGGTAAGCCAGTCTCCAAGGTTACCTTTTCTAGATGAGATTGTATATGCTTCATATACGACAAGAGGAAAGTCAAATTACCTGAGCCTGTCTCTACTAGAGCCATAGGTACTTAAGCAGTTTTTCATTCTAAGGCTTCCATGGAACATGGTCTACCTGACATATCTTTATTACTCATTACAAATTGGAATTGGTCTTTAGGGGAAGAGTGTCATTTGGTTCTACGGTGCTCAGGAATATCCCTCCATGAATCCTCCCAAGATCTGAGGTAGCTGGGGACTCTGTCCCATATCTCAAGGATTAAATAAAGATTGACAACATCAGGTAAAGAAATTATGTACTTTCCATAACATTCAATCTGTGTTGTCCATCTTCATTTATCCTTGACTCCCCACCCTTCATCCCCTTTTCATTCAGGTCTCTTGATGGAATGAATTATGGTCCTATTTATGCATTTTTTCATATGTGACACCAGATATGGTCTCTTTAAATGTGTTATTAGGATCATATCTTCTGTCCTTTTCTATTTGCAAACTTGATCTGAGGTAATTGGAGAGGAGCATTCTTGGTAGGACTTAAGGTTGAGAGTTTTTGCTTTTCATGGGCTGTAGTAACGGACAAGTTGGTTCCAATATTCAGAACTGAACTCTTATATCAAGGATAAATGAAGATGGACAACACAGATGGAATGTTATGGTAAGTACATGACTTATTTTTTTTTAACTGTTCTGTTGTTAGATAATCTGTGCCTCTGTTTCAAAATTCAGGATGTATTTTAGCTGTACCCAAACAGATTTCACTTAACATTGCCCTGAAAGCTTAACATAACTGTCCTCTTACCAATCTATATAATAAACGGTCGAGATCCGATGACTTCAGTCTTTCAGAGTATGACATATTCTTCATGCTGTTAGAATGTTTAGACTCTCTCTAAAACATCTTTGCACAGTTTCTAAATTCGCAATTTAGAAAAAAAGATAAATCATATTCCATTATCAGTCTAATCTGTGATATAAAAGCAGTCTTCAGTGCTTTAGCATCTGTTGTATTGATGGTTTGAAGAAATAACCCCACTTATTTTAATGTTCTGTTTATAAAATCGGTTACGACACCTGAACCTCGTACTTTTTTCAGTAGTAACACCTAAATTCTTCATCTGATTAATGTTATCTAGCTCATGCATACCCATCCACAAAAGCATTTACCAGAGTCAGTAACCTTACATTTCCTATGGTTAAAGTTTAATGCCAGCTTTAACTGCCCAGTCATTAATACCATTTGAGTATTTATTTAATTCACTCAGATATCCATTACAATTTATTTGGGCGCCTACCTTGCAGTCATATGCATATTTTTTTTTTAAGCAAAAGAACTCTGAAGTAGGTATTTCTGCAATAAATATGCAATAAATATGTTAAACAAGATTCAACATATCTAGCTATATCCCAACACAGTACCTCCCCTTTTCTTTAAGTGTTGACAAATTATCGTAAAATTTTATCTGAGTAATTGGTCCTTTAGTTATGAACCATGTTGGTTTGGATCGAGATGTATACTTAAAATGCCAGTGTTGACAAGTCAGCTTAAAATGCATCTTTCCATGCATTTACACAATGTGTATATCAAACTTGTTGGCCTATAGCTTGCTTTATCTGTTTTATGAATGCCTTTGAAAATGGGTATTACATAATGTGTCTAATAAGGCAAATGACAGCCATCTTTAATTTTTGATGTGCTTAATTTTATAGTAAAATGGATAAATCAACATTTCACTGTCAGAAACAATTGTTATTACTGGTCTGTGTTTGTAGTATTGCATTGTTACTCTTTTCTTTTCTTTGTATAAAGATTTTTCCAGCTAACTTTTTGAAAAAGTTTCACTTTAGCTGTCAGTGAGCAGCATTGCATTGACCTCAGCAAGGGACATTCTGAAAATGTAAAGCCGTGAATGTTGAGCAACAGTATAAACTACAAAATCTTTGCTTTATAGCCTTTCAGGCTAAATGAACATCCTTTCTGAAACAATGTAAGATTTGAATAGGAAAAATGCTGCGGCCTTATTGACCTGTGGTATGCAAAGTACTTGGAAGTAAATAAGTAAAAAAAAATGTGTGGTATTACAGGGAGGAAAATAATTGTAGCTATATGTCACTCATCCAGTCAGGATAAAGTAGACGAGCCTTCGTGGGGTCTGTTCAAGCAGCTTTATTATGTACAAACACATCAGGATTGAGGCTTAATAACTTTAACTTAGGTAAACTTGTAAACAAACTAGCTAATACACTCGCACATACTCTCTGACTGCACTCTCAAAATGACACTGAAGCTAGCATGTGCTTGCTATTTATATGCACGTGCCGACCTTGGAACGCTTCTTAAAGGTACAACACACACGCACACTATTCTACATCCTCCCTCTTTGAGAAATGAATTATGCAGTATTGATGACATTAATTGACATGCAATTGATACAAATAATTCTTTTTTTATGCAGTTATACAGAACTAAATACATATAGACAATTATGTTCAGATTGCTATGTATTTCACACTAGGTCTTGAAATGTAACAAAATCGTGTGACATAGAAATTAGAATTGGGTCTAGCAACTGGGACTGTCTCTACTGAATGTTCAACTTTGGGAACATCAGCATCATCAGGAATGGAAGTAGAAGGTAAGACACATTCTGCAACAGGAACATTGTCTGGATTGCTCTGAGATCTAGAGTCTGCATCACAGAAACAATGCTGCAATATCGATTTTGATACAGGAAGATGATGTATGTGATTTCTCCTGTACTCTAGACCCTCAGATTCTACGAAGTAGGATCTCAGCTCGGCACATGTACCTGTTAGTTGACCAATCTGGTCAGAACCTTTCGTGATTTGTAGCCCCACTGTCTCTCCTTCAGTCAATGGACGAAGAAATCTGCTCAATTTGTCATAACTGGACTTCTGGAAAGAACGCTTTCTGAATAGTTGAGCTGTAATTGTCCTGTTGTTCTTAGCTTTAGGCCTCAACAAACTGAACCAATAGGCAATGTTCTTTTGGTTTGCCTAGATAGAAGTCTCTGAGCAGGCGAGTCAAGTATATTGTCATGGGGTATGTTTCTGAGATTAAGTAAATTCAAAAAGACATAGGTATTATCACACTTTGACTTCTCCAGCAATTCCTTTGCACTCTGTACTACACGTTCAGCTGGTCCATTTGACTGTGGATACTCTGGATTACTAGTAACATGTACAAAGTCCCATTCTTTTGCAAATTTCTGAAACAACTGACTGGTAAATTGGGTACCATTGTCAGAAATAACTGTGTGGACTACCATGAACTGAGAAATGGCATTTTAACTTGGTAATAACAGCAGTGGACATTAGATTAGGTAGCAAATCTCAAACCATTTCAAATAAGAGTCTACTAAGTAATGCTGATTGTTCCACTTGAATATATCAGTGGCCACTGTTGACCAAGGTAGTTCAGGAACGTGACTTAGCTGAAGTGGTTCTTTTTGCAAATGTAGTTTAGTACTATTGCATACTAAACAAGAAGAAAGTACTCTGTCAATGTCTCTTGCTAGAGAGGGCCAACATACAAACCTGGGTGACCACAGTGCAAAAATCTGGATATATTCATGTTGTAAGGGAGCATCTCATCTCTGTATGGAAAATAAGTTTGCACTTCAGGTGGTACACTAGATTGCTTTGATGGCCAGCCAGCATTAATGTAGTGGTTGAGCTTTTGCAAAACTGGATCAGTCTTTGTATGATCTCTCAGCTCATCAAGTCTCATGGTAGAAAAATTACACACTTCCATGACATCAAATTCAAAATTCTCTGCATGAAACTGTTGAGTTGTAATGTGAAGTTATTCGATCTCACCATTCATTCTTTAAAGATGGGTTCGGACACGATCCCTTGACTCCGAGTCGGCCAGTTGCAAAGCTCAAGGTCTTCAAATAGCTCGAGGTCAAGTCCCTATCCCATGATGCACCTAGAGTTACCTTAGATCTAGTTTGCCGCTGCAATAGATCGGAGGTTCTGCTATTAGCTCGGACCAGTAAAACTGTTTTTCTACTTACTTAATTACTTAATTACTTATATTTAGATAGTTAGATAGTTTAAATAGTTTATAAAGCTTGTACAGCTTTCTGGTGTGTGTTACTACATTTTAGTCCCTTCCTTTAGTGTGATTTAAAATTTTCCTAGTTTGCCTTTTGTTTTAGGTTTAGTTTAAAAACTTTTCTAATTAATAGTGTGTTTAGTCAGTGATCTTTGTCACATTTTATTTTGCTAAATATTTAGATAGTGTGTGGTGTGTTTAGCCTTGAATTTTTTTTTTTAGAAAGGCTTGAAGTTATTAATTACTGTTACAGTTTTGTAGTTAACAGTAATTTGGTTTGGCATAGATATTCCTTAGAATATTTAGACAATGTATTGTACCTTATAGCAGCTGTCTTTTTTCCTTGCATAGTCTGCTCATATTGTGTGTTAGTTTGTTGTGACAGTAATTTACCTTTTTCTTGTCAGTTCAATATTTACATTTGCATTACTGTTTGTGTGTGTGTGTGTGACTTGGCCTGATTTTATTAAGTCTTTTTCTGGATAATTACTGTTAGAATTTTTTTTTGTGGTGACAGTAATTTTCCTCTCAGAGTTTTCAGTAGCTGACCAAGAGAAGCACCCTAAGTCTGGCTTCAAAAAGTGCCCAAAAGTGTGGCCAAAAGATGTCTGTAACAGACAGCCATGTAAATTGTGTGTACTGTCTAGGAGCCCTGCATTTACAGGATAGCTGTTCTGTATGCCATTCCTTCTTCTTCATGGTCCTACAGGAAAGGAAAAGAAAACTGACTGACAGGGAGTTGTTGAAACCGTTGTTTCAAGAAGCTTTAAATGTCCAATATGGATCCAGCAAGTCCTCAAAGTCTTCTAAGACTTCAAACTCTAAGAAATCTAAAAATCTTCGACTTCGGCTCCACTGCCATCAGAACAGACAGTCTTTTCTTTTTGGAGCCGGTCCCCAGTCTTGGAACCGGTATCTGAAGATCCTAAGAGTCCGTTACTATAGTTGGTACAACCTTTGGTGTGCTCATCTTGGTCCTCTGTCAGCCTTTCTGATCTGGATGTGGATCATGTGGTGCAGAAGCTGTTATCGGCACCAGCCTTGGCAAAAATTTTATTGGCTTCGACCCAAATGGCTTGGGAGTCGAACACCCTTGCACCAGCTCAAACTATTCCTCCTCCAAGCCATGCTGGTCCTTCGGAGCCGGAGGAGTCAGACGTGTTGATCGTGGAACCTTCAGAGCCAACGCCTACTACAGTGTCTTCGGCTCCATGCACTCTGACATCCTCTATGCCAATTGAGGACTATAGGAGCCGACACTCTCTGATTGGGTCCAGGGAGTATAGTCGGATGGTTCCGACTCTGCCTCTCAGAGCTTTGGCTCAGATAAGTTCGGCTCCTACCTCTGGTTCGGAGGCCACTGTCATGGTACAGGGGGTATCGACGGTTTCCTCGGATCTGTCGGCTCCCTCACATTGGAGCAGAGGTGCTTTTGATGCCATCAGGAGTGTCATGTCTCGTAAGATTGTCTCCTAAGATGTCCTCAACCTCAGGTCTGGCTTCCTCCTTCCCTAAAGCGCCTGTGTCTGCTCCTGCCTCACACATCCTGACCAAGCGTAGAGACCCAGAACCTCAGGAAGCCCCATTGGGTAGCCCTTGCTCTTCCAAGACCTCACCAGAAGCTCCCACTGATGAGGATCCCAGGAAGAGATTGTGTAAGAGGAAACATCTAGACTCCCCCCAGGAGTCTCTAACATCAGATACTGACTTAGATGAGTTAGAAGGATCCCCATGGTCCCCCTCTGAAGATATCTCATTCGCTGAGATACTTGAAATCCTCAGGCAGAGGGGTGACTGGCAGTCCAAAAGCCCTGCTGAGGATGAGTCAGTTCTCCTGAAGGCTTTCGGGTCTCAGCCATCCACCTCTTGGGTGTCTCTGCCCCTCGATGAGCTGATGCAGCTGGTCTCATGAAGGGCGTGGGAGTCTCCGGATACTATGGAGCCTGTCCCTAGGAGGCCTAATAAGGTCATTTCTGCCCCCTTGACAAATCTTTCTTAACAAAAGGTGTTCCAGTTGATGCCATGGTGGTGGCGGCAGCCACCAAAAAGGAAATGTCTGAAACTTCCTTGTCTATTGATCCTCCTAACAGAGACTCCAGAATCATGGATAGATATGGGAAGCACATATTTAGTTCAGCAACTTTTGCTCTTCGTTCACTGAACTATTTAACCCATTTTACCAGGTTACAAAAAGATCTCCTTAAAAAGCTAGGAGCTACCGACAAAGTTGCCGCCCAGCTTGCTACCCTCAGTTCTATAGTAGACTCATCCATGCGCCTCATCTCATATGCAGCTGATGGAAAGAGTAGGGCAGCTGGTACAGGAGTTGCTCCTAGGAGACGCTCCTGGATGCGCTTGTGTTCTTTCATGGAGCCCTTCAAGTCATCCTTCATGAATACTCCCTTTGATGGCTTGTCCCTTTTTGGGCCTAAAGTGAAGGAAACCTTAACCAGGTGTGAGCAGGACGGAAAGACTCTGTCTGCTGTCTGGGTCTGTTTTTCCACCCCCACCAGACCCTACCCTAAAGGTCAAAGGGGAGGAAAAATGTGGTTCTGAAAAGCCCAAGGAGCCTTTCAGGACACACGTGGTGAACCCCCCTCCAGAGGCAGAGGAGGGGGCAATAATGGAAGACGCTGCCCTCACAGCAGAGGGGGTTCTCAACACCAGGGCGACAGAGATCACTTCTCTGCGAAGCCCTACCAGCACTCCTGAAAGGAGGCCCAACTGTCCTGCTCTGGAAGCAGACACCTGGCTCAAAATAACAAAAGACAGCTGGCTACAAAGCATAATTTCCAGAGGATACTTCATCCCATTCGCCACACCCCCTCCACCCATAAGAAAAATTCCAGATGTTCCACCCAGTTACAGAGAACAAGCAACAGTAGAGGTCCAAACGTTGCTAAGAAAAAGCGTCATCCAACCAGTCCCAGCAGACCAGACAGGATCTGGAACTTACTCAAGATTTTTTTTAGTTCCAAAAAAGATGGAGGACTGGAGACCCATATTGGACCTCAGCAGACTGAACAAATATGTAAAAAAGAGAGGTTCTGGATGGTCACGCTTCAGTCTATACCTCCCTTCTTAACGAAAGACAATTGGATGTGCTCGATAGATCTCAAGGATGCATACTACCACATAAAAATGGCCAGGCCATGCAGGGATCATCTGTGCTTCCGGCTGGGAGACAATCATTACCAGTTTCAAGCCCTGCCCTTTGGCCCCCAGAGTGTTCACCAAATGCATGGCAGTGCTCACGGCTCACCTGAGGCGTCTAGGATTCCAGGTGTTTCTGTATCTAGACAATTGGCTCCTTACTGCTACCACCAGGCATCAACTCATTCAGGCCAGGGTGTCCACTGTGTCACTCTGCAATCAACTGGGCATTACAGTCAACTCAGAAAAATCTGCCTTGTCGCCATCGCAGCATATCATTTTTATCGGGGCAGAACTGGACTCCACCACCACCACCACCACAGTAAGGCTTCCAATAGAAAGAGTCTTTCTTCTTCGTCAGCATTCTGATATTCAAAGACAGAGCTCCAGCATCAGAAGTTCTGAAATTGTTAGGCATGATGGCAGCAGCAATTCTAGCCATACCACTAGCTCATATGCACATGTAGATACTACATTGGCTGTTGTTCACTCAATGGTCTTACCAAGAGCTTCCCATGTCTCACACAATAATCACAAATTCCTGCAAAAGAGATCTTCAGTTGTGGTTGACCTCACTTCATGTCACAATAGGACGCCCATTTGTGCTACCCCCTCCAGCGGCCACAGTGACCACAGACGCTTCCCTGATAGGATGGGGGGGGGGGGCATTTTCAGGGAAGAATAGCCCAAAGCACATGGACCAATCAAGAGCCACATCTGCATACCAATGTCCTTCAGATGAGAGCAGTACTTTCAGGACTCTTCCTCTGGGTACGATTGCGATTCAGACAGACAACATGTCGGTGGTCTGGTACTTGAACAAAGGAGGAGGAACCAGGTCTTACCCCCTTTGTCGCTAGGCTGTCAGAGTATGGCAATGGGTTGTTTCCAAGCAGTGCTTTCTGTTAGCAGTGCACATCCTGGGGAAATCCAATGTGATAGCAGACAAGCTGACAGGGCAATCTTGTTGCCCCATGAGTGGTCCCTCAAGAAAGAAATAGCAGACAGGATATTCCGCAGGTGGGCCAGCCTTGCTGCGACCTTTTTGCCAGTCACATAAATACCAAACGCAGAAGCTAGTTTGCCCTGATTCCCCCTCTGGGAGAAGCCCCAAGGGACGCACTCGTACATGATTGACTTTCGGGTCTTCTCTCTGCATTTCCACCAATCCTGTTGATACCCAAGGTTCTACAGATAGCAAAAATCCTGGAAAGGACCATCATTCTAATAGCCCGTCATTGGCCTCGTCAGATTTGGTTCCCTTCGACTTCATCTTTTGGAGGACCCTTGGATTTTGGACCCAGTTTCCGACCTTCTGACGGACTTGGAGGAACTTCATCCCTCTCTGCAGTCCCTGAAGCTGACAGCTTGGCTGCTCCAATTCCCATAATGGCCAGGTTCCATAATCTTTCCAATGAGACAAAATGTATCCTCTTAGCCTCTCATAAATCATGTACTAGAAAGCTGTATCTTAGCAAATGGAAAAAAAATTTTCTATATGGGCCACTAAAAACAATATTGATCCTTACCAAGTCCCTATGGCCTCCATTTTAGAGTTCTTGACTATGATTTTTAACAAAGGAGCTGCAGCAGTAACAGTTTGTGTTCAGATGGCTGCTATTTCTAATTTTCATCTTGGATTTGAAGGATTGAATATTATGTTTCACACGTTATCCAAAGCCTTTCTCAAAGGGACCTTTCATATTAGACCACCTGTGAAATCTCCGTATTCTCCATGGAATCTACATTTTATGCTTTCCCGCATAATTTTTCCGCCATTTGAACCAGCTTCCTCTTGTGACCTCAAATTTCTGTCATGGAAAACCATCTTTCTAGTAGCTATTACTTCTGCCTGCAGTGTCAGAGCTTCAGGCTTTATCCATCAAGCATCCTTATTTGATATTCCATACTGACAGAGTTTCACTTAGAACAAACCCCTCATTCTTGCCCAAAGTTTGCACTGAAACCAGTCTCAACCAAATTATTGATTTGCCAGTCTTCTTCCCCAACCATTCAAACAATTTAGAGTACATGCTGCACAAACTTGATGTTCACAGCTCAGATTTTATTTGGTTATAACAAAAAACTTCAGAAAATCAGACCAGCTTTTTGTTTCATTTTCAGACTTCAGGGAGGGTAGACCAAGTGGCTAAAACAACTCTGTCTAAATGGTTATCTGACTGTATCACCTTTGCTTATTCAGCTGCCAATATGTCTTTGCAGCATAAAAAAAAGCTCACTCAACCAGAGCAGTTTCTACATTATCTGCTTTTTCTGCCAGACCTCCTATTGATAACTTTTCCACAGCAGCCACTTGATCAAAACCCCATACCTTTATCACTCATTACAAAGTTGACAAGGCCTCCAGGGACAGGGCCTCCTTTAGATCCATGGTCCTGAGAAATATACTCCTGTGAGCCACCCGAGATTGATGGTGCTAGGGATGCTACCCATCAGTAAAGAATGAACGGCGTGATAGAACAACTTCACATAAAGAAGTTATGTACTTACCATAACGTTCCATGTGAGTTGTTTATCTCGCCTTCATTCTTACGTCCCTCCCTCCTACCCCCTCCTGGGCTGTTAGATGACCGAGATGCTGGATCCATCCTGGTTGCTCAGTCCTTCTATACCCTTTCTTGGGAGTGAAAGAATAATATATGGTGTTATTATACGCAGCAAACAAGATCTGAGGTAACTCTAGGTGCATCATGAGATAAGGACTTGGCCTAGAGCTATTTGAAGACCTCGAGCTTTGCAATTGGCTGACCCAGAGCCGAGGGATCAGCTCCAAACCCATCAATAAAGAATGAAGGTGAAATTAACAACTCGCATGGAATGTTATGGTAAGTACATAACTTCTTTTTTCTAGGCGATCTAAATAAGGCATCAGCCAGATAAAGAAGTTTGCCTTTTGTGTAGAACATTTTGAAGTTGTACTTTTGCAATTTGCACATCATTCTTTGTAAAAATGCTGGAGCTGAATGCATAGGCTTCTTTAAAATAGTAACTAGAGGTTGGTAATCAGTCCAAAAATATAATTATGAAACTTTGAACATGCAAATACTACTGCCAGAAGTTCTTTCTCAATTTGAGCATATTACATTTCAGTTTGGATAAGAGTTTGAGATGCATAGGCTACTGCTCTGCCTTCTTGAAGAATAACTGCACCAACAACCTAACTTTGAAGCATCACAGGAAAGAGTCACCAGTGTATTGATATCATAGTATCTTAATGTTGGTGGGGTGGCAATTTGCTGCTTAAGGTCTTCAAATGCTTTCTGGTGCTATTCCAGTCAAGACCATGTAACATTTTTGCAAATCAGCTCTCTCAAAGGTGCTGTCAACTTACTGAAATCTGGTATAAACTTGTCTCAATAGTTGACCATGCCAAGAAAACATTGTAGAGCTTGAAGATTATCTGGTGTTGGCATCTCACGAATAGCTGCTTGCTTGGATGGGTCTAGTTGCAAGCCAGTGCTAGTAAGTAAATGACCTACATATGTAACTTCTTGTAGTCTGCATTTGCCCTTCAGTGGATTGAGTCCACTTCACGTGGTCTGAATAGAACTCTCTTTTAAGGTTTCTGTCATGCTCTGCTTCACCATTGCCTTCAACCAGTAAATCATGTACAATTATGGCACAAAGATAACCTGAACAAATTTCTCCATTGCACGTTGAAAGACTTCACTTGCAATATGTCACTCATCCAGTCAGGATAAAATAGACGAACCTTCGTGGGCCGTGTTCAAGCAGCTTTATTATGTACCAGTACATCAAGATTGAGGTTTAATAATTTTGACTTAGGTAAACTTATAAACAAAGTAATACACTCATACTTGCTCACTCTCTGCCTGTACTTTCAAAATGGCACTGAAGCTAGCACATGCTTTTTATTTATATGCACGTGATGACCTTGAAACGCTTCTTAAAAGTATAACACACACACACACACTATTCTACACTATATTTAAAGGTAGAGATTTCCTTTAACTATAGGAGTGGATAGTCTCCCTTTTGTTATTAGCAGCATGGTTGAATTGCATGACAGTGCACGATATGGCTAACAGAATATATATTTTGATAGGACATTAATTTCAGTTTGGGAGAGTTAGGGTTACGTTTTGGAGGAGGGTATAGCAGAAGAATAAATTGTTAGATTAGGAGGACTACCTGTAATGGTAATGCATCACTTGTTCTCAGCTCCATCTGTTGTA
Source organism: Protopterus annectens (assembly GCF_019279795.1). NCBI lineage: Eukaryota > Metazoa > Chordata > Ceratodontiformes > Protopteridae > Protopterus > Protopterus annectens. The sequence goes on along the minus strand of NC_056737.1, from coordinate 19,906,370 downwards.
AATGATTGTGCTACTTGTGGGTTTTGAAAGTGTGGTCACAGTCACTGGATGAGAGCTTGGCAATCTGCTAATCTTTTAAGATTTTTAAACAGTGCAGTATCCCAAAGATAATCCTAGGCAATACTAGAGACTTGTTCTGAGACGGACTTTGTCCGAGTAAACACTACCTGCTGTAAATCAGGAGTAAGGACTCTGAGACAATCGTGAATAGCCACTGCAAAAAAAAAAGCTGGAGACCTTTGTTGTGTGCCAGGATGACCAGCTGTTTAAACAGAGTGCAGAAAAGAAAATAGCAGAAATACTTGAGTGTTGTATGAGAAGGCATGGCACAGAACTGGGCAGTGCTTAAACTGTACACTAATCAGTGTTTTTTGCAAGGAAATAAAAACTTGACCTTGCAGACTTACCTTGTTGACTGCTGCCATTATTTTACTTGCTGAGAGGGAGGAGGGGACTTCATTAGTCTGATAGAATGGACATTTGTAGTGTAAAAAAAATCCCCTTGTGTTTATTCAAGATGTCTAACTACTTTAAATTCTTCAAACTGTTAACTACTTCAACTACCTCTAGTTGTGGTCATAAGGGAAAAAGACATTCTTGGTCCATTGGTGGTGTTTTTTTTCCAGTCAATAAAGATAGTTTGCTGTTACTCACTACTTTTGAATAATAGTAAAAAAATGACTTTGCGTTGATCTTCTAGATGTGGAAAAATTGAGCAATATCTATTTTTTTCTGGCTTTGTCCTACACATCACCCTCACCACCCAGTTTCTTGTTGATATAGTGCAATACATTGTCATCATTAAGAAGAGGATTCTGTAAAACCTGTAGTAGCATGAGGTTAATTGAAAAAGCTATGTCCAGTAGCCCCACTACTTTTACTCATTTGGCCCATTCATTCAGTTGAGGAATAGAGTCAAGTATCCCTGAGCTGGATGAGAGTTCTACAGTCCCTTCATTCTAGCTCAGGAGTGCCTCATTGGTACATTCATTCCCCCTATGGTGAGAGTGTGGTGGTAGGGTGCAGACCAGCTTCCAGATCTGTTGGGGTACTGTATCCCTCCCCAGTTAACACCCTTCGTCTGGCAACTGTCAGCTGTACTCCTGGTGCCTGCCATAGGGTGCATGCCTGTGTGCTTTCTGTTCATAGGTAGGTACTAGGCTATCGGCCCTGGAGCCTATGTAAGCCTAGCCAAAAGGTTTCCTGGCTTTTGCCACCCAAGAAAATTATTTTCCTGTGCACCTGTCAAGCAATGCCACAGACGAGATCCCCAGGGTGAATTTTCTATTTCCTATCCAGTCTTCAAGATTTTTCTTAGAGAGCCAATAAGGAGCTTTACTTGACGTGAATGGGTAGTTTGTTCCAGACTATGGGAAGTCTCTGGGACAGGAATATGTCCCTCCAGCATGTTCTGTTTATTGTGGTGACAAGGTTTAGGTCCCTGGAGCATGTGGTTTGGTAAGATTGGGATTTCTTTAAGTGTAGCATGTCCAACAGCTCTGGGTTTGACATAGCTTTATGTGTTGGGGAGAGATCGCCTCTGAATAGGCCATATGCGATAGAGTAGAGCTGGGGTTTTTTGAGACAGTCTACGTAGGGCATCTTTTTGAGGCTGGTAATCCTCTTAGTAAGGTATTTCTGTGGCCTTTCCAATTGTTGTAGGCGTCTTGTGAGATACATGCCAAATGGGGCATTGTACTCTGTAATGGGTCTGATGACAGATAAGTAGAGAGGAACAAGGACCTCCTTTTTTTCTAGAGGAGAACCCTTTTGTGATGAGGTGTGCCACATAGAAGGATTTCCTGACTACTATGGCAATGTGGTTATCAAAGGAGAGACTACTGTCCACCTCTGTCCCGAGGTCTCTTATCACACTTTCAGTGTTTAGTGAGCTACCGCCTATGTGGGAGTTCATGGGTACCAAGTTTTTCCAAAGGGGATGACAATGCACTTATTGGCATTGAGCTTGAGGCCATGACTTTGAGACCAAGCATCTGCTTCTGTGAGGCCCTTTTGTAGAATGTCTACATCATTAGGTGATTCTAGTATGGCTCCCAGCTCCCAGTTTGCAGTCATCTGCGAACTTTGTTAGCCACAGACCTTATGTGTTGTCCTGCACTTCAGAGAAGTAGATACTAAACAGGAGAGGACACAGGACCGAACCCTGTGGTACTCCAGTCATCACTGGTCTGAAGTCGGACTTGGAGTCTGTTTCTTTTACTGTGTGGGTTCTGTCAGTGAGCCAGTTGACCACCCATCTTGTGACATAGGGATTTATGCCCAGTTTAGTGAGTTTATCTATAATTCCAGAGTGGGGGGTGGTATCTAAAGCCTTGATGAGGTCAAAATAGGCTGTGTGCACTACCTTGTCCTCATCTATGGCTCTAGTGACTGCTTCAAAGACGTCGATCAGGTTTAGTAGACATGATCTACCTTTTACAAACCCAAACTGAGTGTGGTCCAGGGCTTGGAGGTTACCTATGTTTTTGTTTATAAGCTCCAAGGTGATACGTTCCTTGGCCTTGCAGACCAGGCTCATCAGGCTAATGGGGCAGTAGTTTCCGGGGTCTGTGCTGGCACCCCCTTTGTGGAGTGGGATAACTGTCGCTGTGTGCCATTCAGTAGGCACATAGCCTGAGGTGAGGCTATGATTAAACATGGTACTTAGGTGGGGTACCAGTTTGTTCTGTAGTTCGTGCAGTATGCAGCCTGGGATCTTGTCTGGTCCCATGGATGCTGTGTTCTTGGCTTTGGAGAGTGCGGTCTTTACTTGTTCATCCGTGATTACAGGGGCTTTGCATTCTTCCAGTATTAAGAAGGGCCCTATGGGAGGGTGAGTGGGGGGTAAAGTTAGCACTGAACCTATCTGTCAGGATGTTGGCAATATCGGTTGCTTCTATATATTTAGTGCCATTGTGCTGAAGCTCAGAGCAGATCTGAGTGTTGCCATTGAGATTCTTGACATAACTGTAGAATGCTTAGTGGTTGTCTTTGGAATCGGTGGCGATTTTATTTTCATAACTGGCTTAGGAGGATTTTATGAAGGATCTCGGCTTCTTGCTGAGGCTGTTCAGGGAGTTCCTCCAATCTTGGGATTTTACTCCTTTTTTGCAACAGCTTCTTCCTTCTGTTGTAGAGTTTGTTTATGGCAGGGGAATCACCAGATTGGCTTCTTTTTTTGGAGGATAGCATGTTGGTTCTGTTGGGGATGGCACGATCCATGCACTCGTGTATGTACGTATACAGTGCATTTGTGTAAGATTCAGCAGTCGTACCTCTATTTACCGTCTGCATGGGTGTCGTGAAGTTTTCCACTTCTGTCTTAAGAAGCATGAAGTTGGCTTTGGAGTAGTTTTTGACGGTGGTTTCCATAATGGGGAGTGGGGGTGGGATGTGGATGTCTAGGGTGATTATCTTGTGGTCAGATCTGACCTCTGGTATGGAACACTGGTTACCCATATTGATAATGACCAGGTCCAGGATATTGCTGCCCCTGGTGGGGTGTGTACAAGCTGATCCAAGGCATTGGAATTTATGAATTCCAGAAAATGTTGAGTGAATGAGTTGGTACATGAGTAGTTTTCCAAGTTGATGGTGTAGTAGTTGAAATCGCCTATAATTAAGGTATTAGGTTGTACCTTAATATTTTCCAGTATCTTAAGAAATGAAGAGTGGGAATCCTGGTGTATGGTGGGGGGATCTGTAACAAGCTACAACCTGGATTGCAGTCTTGACTAGTGATAATTTTGGATGCATTATGTTGAGGAACTAGCCTGGAGATGTGGATGTACTTAATGAATATGGACACGCCTCCGCATTTAGTGTTTCGGTCCAGGTTAGGTGGCTGAAAGGTGTGGTATGAATTATAGCCTGGTAATGCAGGGGTGCTCTCTGGAGCCTTGAACCAGGTCTCTGTCACTGCACAGATGTCGATATTCTCCATTCTAAGGAGTGCCTTGAGTGAGTGCATTTTGAGGTTTAGACTTCTAGCATTGAGTAGCATTACCCTCCAAGCTTACTTGCTTGTACCTGTTATGGTGGTGAATTTAGCATTTGAATCCTGCCTAAAAAAGGCACTATAGGGGTGGCAAGAGACTTAGCCAGTATCTGAGGTCATAAGGAGCACTTTATCTCTCTTTTCCATGCAGCTGACTATCCTTCTACATAAGTTTGTCATGCATTAATGTGGCAAAGAAAAAACTTCATATATATAAACAACAAAGACTATCAGTGAGTCCCAGCTCTACCTTCCAATAAAATTTATTTCGTTGAACAGTTCCTTCTCTAGCGCCTCGGCCAACAGCCTTTACTCTGTAAAGGCTGTTGGCCGAGGCGCTAGAGAAGGAACTGTTCAACGAAATAAATTTTATTGGAAGGTAGAGCTGGGACTCACTGATAGTCTTTGTTGTTTATATATATACATCTTGCTTGCTGTTGTTTTAATAAAAAACTTCATATGTTTGAATAAGAGAAGGTGGTTACATATTTGTGTATTTTGTTAACAGGATTTCCACTTGAACAGAGTGAATCTAGAAGAAACTGCAGGTGTAGAGAGTTCACCAGCAGGAGCTAGGCCAAAGAAAAAGAACAGAAAGACATATGACTTGACCTTTGCTGATAAATTCTGGCAAAGACATAAAGGGAGGTATGTATGAAAAGAATGCCTACATTGGACTTCATTGCTGATGAAGTAGATGTCTTTACACTGTATGATTTTAATTGCCAACAGAGTAATATTTAATTTCTTATATAGCAGTACATGAACTGTTAAATTTAAGCATATTTTAAACTCAGTTTCAACTTCATTTATTTTGTACAAAATAGTTTTATTCAACATGTCAGTAATATATTAATTAAAGCAAGGAAACATGTTTGCAGACATTTGCAGGCAAATGTATTTACAGTTATGCCACCATAAACATTGAGTTTCATAGTTTTCATATTCCTCACTTCATTCTCAACACATGGCATGCGCCTTCTAATACCATCTTGATTTATTCATGCAGAATGTAAGGTATGTTTCATCTTTTGCTGAATGCACATTTTTACAGATGTGCCATGTACGTTTAAGCTTCAGAGCTTTCTTGCTGTTGAAGTTCACTCCCTCTTTGACCTTCATTGGTCTGACAGTTACCTAGCAATCCTTCAAGGCTGGGTGGATAAGTACCTTGCTGGGGAAAACCATCCATATTTTCATTTTGCTGAAGAAAAATTGTGATCCTATTTCATCAGTCCTCCAATAAGTCAGTTTGGCACCAAGCTGAATCTCTGATCAAATCCGTCCACTAGCTAGTGCTGCAGTCACCTCCAAGCTTCCTTAGACTTTCCAATAATTCCCCTTGGACTCCCCTTCAGATCTAGTGTTGTCCTGTCTTGAACAGATCATTCCTAGCCATCAGTTAAGTAGTCTTTCCTTTTTTGCTATTTATAAACGTTATTGATAGAATTATTATTATTTGCCTTAGTTATATTTCAGATTAGGAAATGTTATAATAATATGGAATGGTTTCTATAGTTCTTGTTAATACATTTTGTGCATCTGCTTCTTCAGTGCTTAGGCAGCTGCCTAGCATCTGTTCAGTCAGTTTAAAAAAAGTTAATAAGTTTAAGTCATAACTTCAGTAGTTGTTTTAGCTATTGTTGTTATGGGTAACTGTTGAAGTTTGAGATTAGTTTTGCCTTAAAATGGATAAGACCTTTATGCTAGGTAAGAATGTTAGAAATTAGGTGACCTTTGCTCCCACCTCATGAAGTGCTTGACTTGTATGCTATCTGTTTAGGCTTGTATAACCAAATAACTCACACCGTTGAGAAGAAGAAAAAACCCTCTATATAACACGCAAAGCTTTCAGGTTATACACCCTTCCTCAATGCTTAATACAGGATGTTAAGTTGTCAATCTCGCCTTCATTCTTGCTGGATGGGTTCGGAGCCGATCCTCGGCTCCGACTCGGCACTTGCTAAGCTCAAGAGTCACTTCCACCAGCTCGAGGCAGCCCCATATCCCATGATACAAGGCGGAGATTACCCAGATCTCGTTTGCCGCTTCGCTCATGAGGTAACTTTTTACCAGCTCCTGGTAAGTGAATTTTTCTACCTATTTTTCTGAGACTTTAGTCCACCCCAGTACTTTATATTTATATATATATTACTTTATTAACTTCCCGATTCACTTAGCCCTATTCCCGTTAGTGCCCCGTTCCCTTTATTCATTTTGTTTTTTTGCTAGTCGGGCCTTAGGTCTTTACCCCTCCTATATTTTTCCTGTCAGGGTTTATTTGGGTGTGTCTGTGTGTTTTTTCCCTGTACTTGGTTTTGTTAATTTAGTTTAATTTTTGGACTGACTGTGTAGTGTGTGTGTATTAAGGACTCAGTCATGTCTAAAGAAGCTAGGGTCTCAGGCTTCAAGAAGTGTGACTCATGCTGTCAGAAGATGTCTCTGACAGACAGTCACACTTCTTGTATTTATTGCCTGGGACCTCTACACCTGCAGGACTCCTGTGCTATTTGTCACTCCTTCAGCCAGAGAGTCCTGCAGGAACGTAGAAATAAACTTATTCTCAGGGGCTTATTAAAGCCTGAGAGCTCCCCGGCTAAGTCCGGCTCGGGGAAGCCCTCAAAGTCTCCCAAGGCCCAGGCTTCAGTGTCCAAGCCTTCAGCCTTGGCTCCGACTCCCTCAGAGTCGAGATCGGCTCCGGCTGGAGCTGATCCTTCCTTCTCTGAAGGTTCGGTATCGGCGCCGATACTCTTGCTTCCATGCCTGTGTCGGCTCCGGCTGGAGCAGACACATCTCTGACCCAGCTCGGAGCAGACAAGTTGTCGGCTCCAACTGGAACCGAAGGTTCTTCGGCTCCGATGGCTCCGTCGAGAAAGAGATCCAGATCTCCGTCGCTGGAGTCTATTCATTCGCCCCCGGCCCCCCCCTTACTTTGGGAGCGGAGCCATCGGAGCCGATCCTCAAGGTCTTCCAGACTCTCAGACCATGACTTGGAGAGAGTGGTGAGTAGACTGCTGAAATCACAGGCACTGGCCCAGATACTTCATAGCCCGTCTCAGCAGACGACCGCTATTCCACACCCTCCAGAAATTCCTCCTTTGACTCTCCTTCAGAGCTCGGAGCCGGAGCTTATTGGAACTGTGACTGTTGGTGCTTCGGAGCCGATACCACTCCTTTCAGCTCCTGCCTCGACTCCTATCTCCTCCTTGAGACCGCCCTTGAGGGATCCGTCGCCGGGCTTCCTTGTCGGTTCCGAGGGGCGAGTGGCAGCGGGCCGTTGTCCGACCCAGTTCTCCCCCTCGGAGCTTCGGCTTTGGTAAGCTCGGCACCGACATCTGCTTCGGAGCCTTCCCTTTCGGTGGGGCCAGGGATTCCTGTTTCCTCGGAGCGGGAGCTCTCGGTCCTCCCCGGGAGGGCAGCCTTCGAGGTGATGAGGAGTGTACTAGCCCCCAAGCTGAGTCAACAGTCGGTCCCTTTAGCTCCTCCCTCTTCAGTGCCTGTAGAGATCTCTTCCCACTCTCTTGCTCCCGGACCCAGAGATCCATCGCCCCAGGTTTCCCCATTGGGAATACCTTCCTCTTCCGAGGTTTCTCCTGATCCTTCAGGGGAACCCCCGTGTAAGAGGACTTGCAAGAGGAAGCATTTAGACTCCCCTGAGTCTACGACATCAGATATCGACTTAGATGAGTCGGAGGGGTCCCCAAGATCCCCCTCTGAGGATGTCTCCTTTTCAGACATTCTTGAACTCCTGAAACAGAGGGGGAACTGGCCCTCCATTAACCCCTCCGAGGATGAGTCGGTATACCTGGTGGCTTTTGGATCTCGACCCTCCACCTCCTGGGTTTCTCCGCCTTTCAACTCCCTCATGGACGTGATAGCTCGAAAGGCGTGGGCATCTCCTGATTCCGTGGAACCAGTCCCCAGGAGGCCTTCTAAATTTATCATGGCCCCCACTGAAAAACAGTTTCTCACCAAAGGTGTCCCGGTTGATGCCATGGTGATGGCGGCCGCCACCAAAAAGGAACTTGCAGATCCTTCCGTACCGGTCCATCCTCCTAACAAGGAGTCTAGGACCATGGACAGGTATGGTAAGCGGATGTTTTCCTCAGCGACCTTTGCTATGCGTTCGCTGAATTATCTATGTCACTTCACCCGACTTCAAAGAGATATCCTCAAGGAATTGGGTGAGGTGGTACAGGATCCGTCAGCTGTTGGGGCTCAAGAGAAGATTGCTTCTCAGCTGGGAATCCTAAATTCCATAACTAACTCCTCCATGCGGCTCATTTCTTATGCAGCCGATGGAGCGAGTAGAGCTGCAGGCACAGGAGTGGCTCTCAGACATCAGTCCTGGATGCGACTTTGCAATTTTGCAGACCCCTTTAAGGCGTCCTTCACAAACTCTCCCTTCGATGGGACAACTTTGTTTGGACCTCAGGTGAAGGACACTTTGACCAGGTGCGAGCAAGACGGCAAGACTCTTTCTGCCGTAGGAGTCAGTTTCTCCACCCCTTCAGGGCCTTACCCCAAAGGTCAGAAGGGAGGGAAAATGTGGTTCCGAAAATCTCAAGGAGTCACGCCTGATGCACGTGGTCAGTTTACCCCCAGAGGCAGAGGGGGTAATAACAACAGACACCGCCCTAGGGGCAGAGGGGGACCGCAGAACCAGGGCAGCAGAGAGCCTCTCTCTGACAAGCCCTTCCAGCATCCCTGAGGTGTTGCCCGACTGCCCACCCTTGGAGGCAGTCTGGGGAGATTGTCACTGTACCCAGAAGCCTGGCTTTCCCTTTCTCAAGACAAATGGGTACAGTCGATCATATCCGAGGGTTACAAAATACCTTTCGAGAAAAGCCCTTCCTCAAAAAGGATCCCTTCCAGACGTTCCACCCGGTCTAAGGGAAATTGCAAAGCTAGAGGTTTCAAAACTTCTAGAGAAAAGGGCCATCCAGCCAGTTCCAGCAGGCCATTTAGAACTGAATCTACTCCAGGTTCTTTTGGTCCCCAAAAGACGGGAGACTGGACACCAGTATTAGACCACAGCAGACTAAACAAGTCTGACAAAAAGACGAGTTTTCGGATGGTCACACTTCAATCGATTTTGCCCTTTCTGGACAAAGACAACTGGATGTGCTGTATAGACCTTCAGGATGCGTACTATCACATAAAAATCCACAGATGCTCCAGAAGGTTTCTCCGCTTTCGGCTGGGGACCAGTCATTTTCAATTCAGAGCCCTGCCCTTTGGTCTCACCACAGCCCCCAGAGTGTTCACCAAATGCATGGCAGTGGTCACGGCTCACCTGAGACGTCAGGGATTCCAGGTGTTTCCGTACCTAGACGACTGGCTCCTCACAGCCACCACCAGGCATCAACTTCTCCAGGCCAGGGATTACACTCTACGTCTCTGCAGCCAGTTAGGGATTTCTGTCAATTTCGAAAAGTCTTCCTTATCACCTTGCCAATCTATTACCTTTATAGGCACAGATCTAGACACTACTCGGATGTCAGCAAATCTAACAAATCAAAGAATCCTGGATATCCAAAATCATGTTCGGATCATCCTATTTAGCAAAAAGGTACAAGCCAGGTTGGTCCTGAAAGTGTTAGGCCTAATGGCAGCTGCCATCACACTTCTTCCTCTGGCCCGCTTTTGCATGCGTCTCCTACAGTGGATGTTGTTTACCCAATGGTCCTTCCAGCAGTTGCCGATGCGTCACAAGATCCTTGTCACACAGATCTGCAAGAGCCACCTATCCTGGTGGATTTCTTCCCCCCTAGTCCATCAGGGCAGACCATTTGTCCCCCCGGCCCCAGTAGCCACGGTCACTTCGGATGCCTCCCTGATCGGGTGGGGGGGGCATTATCAGGGTAGGATGGTCCATGGCACGTGGCAACCGTTCAAATACCACCTGCATATAAATGTCCTAGAGATGAGAGCAGTGCTTTTAATGTTGCAAGCCCTCAACGACTTTCTTCCTTTAGGAACTATCGCAGTTCACACGGACAACATGTCCGTAGTATGGTATATCAACAAACAGGGCGGGACCAAGTCCTATCCTCTGTGTCGAGAAGCTCTCAGACTTTGGCAATGGGCGATCTCCTCTCAGCGGTTTCTGATAGCAACGCATTTCCCCGGGAAAACCAATATCATAGCGGACAGGTTGAGCAGAGCTATACTCATGCCTCACGAGTGGTCTCTCAAACAATTTATAGCGGAAGAGATTTTTCAGAAGTGGGGCCCTCCTTGCTGCGACCTTTTTGCTACACCCCAAAACAGCAAATGCCCAGACTTCTTCTCTCTCTTTCCACTTCCAGGCCATCCCCCCAGAGACGCTCTAACCCAGGATTGGCCCCGGGGACTTCTTTATGCTTTTCCCCTTTCCGCTGATTCCTCAAGTGCTTCAGAAAGCTACCGACTTGAGAGCCAAGCTGATTCTCATTGCTCCTTACTGGCCTCGACAAATTTGGTTCCCGTTCCTTCATCGACATCTCTTAGTGCAGCCTTGGCATCTGGACCCAGTTCCAGATCTTCTGACCCACCAGTCAGGTCAACTGCACCGGTCCATTCCTTCCCTCAACCTCACTGCTTGGTTGCTCCACTTCCTTCCTTAGCCAGGCTTCCTATGATCTCTAATCCCGTTAGGGATATCATAGTAGCTTCTCTAAAGTCCTCTACCAGAAGGATTTACTCTAGCAAATGGCAACGTTTTTCCTTTTGGGCAAGGTCTAAGAACATAGATCCCTTTACTGCCCCTATTCAGTCAGTTTTGGACTTCCTAGCTGAAATTTTTCACTCTGGTTCTTCTTCTTCCACAGTTAAAGTCCAGCTGGCAGCAATCTCGAATTTTCATGTTGGATTTGCAGACCAGAACATTATGTCTCACAAAGTTTGCAAAGCCTTTCTCAGAGGGATCTTCCTACTTAAACCCCGTCTAAATTTAGTGCTGGCATCCTTAATACTTCCCCCTTTTGAACCGGCTGCTACATGCTCGTTAAAATTTCTCTCTTGGAAGACACTCTTTCTAGTCGCTATTACTTCGGCTAGAAGGGTGTCTGAACTTCATGCTCTCTGTGTTCGTCCCCCTTACTTGGTCTTCCACAAGGATAAAGTATCTTTGAGAACTAATCCGTCCTTTTTGCCCAAGGTTGTTTCTAAGACAAATTTAAACCAATCTATTGATCTTCCAGTATTTTTTCCCAATTATTCTGACAGGGCGGAACAAAAATTGCATTGCCTAGATGTTCATCGCCAACTCAGATATTACTTGGACAGAACAAAGCAATCTAGAAAGTCTGATTAGCTTTTTCTTTCTTATGCTGAAAATAAGAAAGGTCTCCCTGTTTCTAAGGTGACCTTATCCAGATGGCTGTCTTCCACTATTTCTTATATTTATCAGCTTAGGGGCAAACAGCTGATCTCAATACCAAAAGCACATTCTACCAGAGGCCTAGCCACATCTACAGCCTTTCAGGCTAGACTACCCTTAGACACTATTTGTGCAGTAGCCACTTGGGCCACTCCTCATACCTTCGTCTCACATTACAAATTGGATTTGGCCTCCAGGGACAGGGCGAGTTTTGGTTCCACGGTTCCCAAGAGTCTGTTCCATTGAGCCACCCAGGATAGAGGTGCTAGGGATGTGGTCCCATCCAGCAAGAATGAAGGCGAGATTGACAACTTAACATTTAGAAGTTATGTACCTACCATAACGTTCCATGTTAGTTGTCTTCTCTCGCCTTCTTTCTTGCATCCCTCCCTCCTGTCCCCCTAGCCTGGACAGACCTTGAACTATCCTCTTCTCTGGGAGATTTCTCCCTTGGACACCAGTTAGCTCTGCACTTAGTTACCTGGGTTCCCCTTACAGTTTTTTCTCAGGTTAGTTGTTCTTCTTCCCCTGTTGGAAGATAGTAGGTATTTTTTCCTCTAGCTACCAAACAAGATCTGGGTAATCTCCGCCTTGCATCATGGGATATGGGGCTGCCTCGAGCTGGTGGAAGTGACTCTTGAGCTTAGCAAGTGCCGAGTCGGAGCCGAGGATCGGCTCCGAACCCATCCAGCAAGAAAGAAGGCGAGAGAAGACAACTAACATGGAACGTTATGGTAGGTACATAACTTCTAATTAAATCACAAACAATGACTTAAATAAGAACCCAATACTGTCACATGACTTGCAGCCCAAAAGTCACGTGACCAAGAAAATTAATAAAAACATATAAACATTAAAACATTTAGAATTAAATACTCTAAATGAATAATGCATGATTTAAATATATGTATATGAGCAATATATATCTAGACATATACAAAATATATATATATATATCATATAAAATAAAGCATATTTTAGGTTTTATTATTTCAGCTTAGTGCGTTGTATTCTAATTAAAATAGGTTTTAGAGAAAACCTCTTGATCATATGACTTTTGGGCAGCAAGTCATGTGATAGTATTGGGTTCTTATTTAAGTCATTGTTTGTGATTTAACCTGTATTAAACATTGAGGAAGGGTGTATAACCTGAAAGCTTTGCGTGTTATATAAAGGTTTTTTTCTTCTCAACGGTGTGAGTTATTTGGTGGATTTTTTGGTACAGCTTTTGGTTTTCAACATTGGTATTGAGCTGTTTTGTTGGGATAAACTGAAGAACCTCTTGCAGCCTAGATGGAATCTATTAATAGTCTAAAAACTTTGTTGACTAATGATCCATTGTTACATATCTTGCCTACAACATCCGTTGATAATGTGGCAGTTTCTCTTATGTCTCAAGAAAATGCAGCAGATTTTGGAAAGAAAATGCAACTACTTGAGAGGAAAGTGGCTGCATATAAATGTTTACAATGGCAGTGCTTTAGTTTTACTGCTTATTTAGATAAGGGCATAGTACCTCGAGGACTTAAAAAAATGCCCTCATATGGCAATATATATCCGGAACTTCTAAAGCGCTGGCAACAACTGAACCTTAAATTAAGCCTTGATTACATGTTACTTATGAATTACTTTTTTTCTACAATAGAAAAGGAGCTAAAAGAAGAAATTGTCAGCATGGAAAATAATTTATTGTCAATGCCGTGTTTTCAAACTATGATTCCAGCATATCAGCAAATGCTGGATAGGCTACATGTACTTGATGACCGCCTGGAAGTCATCAAGAAACGTAAACTGTTAAGAGACATGGGAGATTTTCAGAAGGGTAATATTTTCTCTTGGCCGAAAAACGATCCTGTATTGGCCAGGGAATATAATAAGAACAGTAAGAAACCTGCTATACAAAAAGTTCCTTTGGATAGCTTGGATGATTTTCCAGACTTAATGTCCATAAATTCACAGTCCCCTATGCGTGAGGTGGTATCGGCTGAACCGATAAATGATGCTACAGTAACCCCACCCATTTCTATTCAAGCGAGGCCTCGGATAGATGATGTGGATGTAGCTGCGCGTATATCGGTGCCAGAAACCTCCAAGGAACGTGAAAATAGGAACAATGAAACAAGAAGGCTACATCAACCTACATTGAACTTTTTCCATAAACCATTTCAACTTGACCAAGCTGAAAAGGTTAAAGAGCATTCAACCTCACGAGGGAGAACTATAATGAGGGGAACGCCATATTCAAATAAACGGAAGAACAGCAGTCCGCAAAAACAAGTGAAAGTAGTCCGAAGATAGTGGCAAGTACTTTAAATTTGTCTAGCTTTAAACTAGAAGCGGCGCACTATATCCTTTTACAAAAGGGACTGGGTTTTATTCCATCAGTTTGTGACAATATTGTCACTGCATTAACGGACCTTAAGCGGTTTATTAGAAACATAAGTTTGAAATTAATGTTTAAAAATAGTACTTATTCATATACTGGTTGTAAAAGACGTAGTGTTTTTGTACCAATTAATGTGCCTGTTTTAACAGCATTTTATAATTTTTGTGAAAAAGAACTGAGACATCTGTATTCTAAAAAAGTTAAGAAGAATTATAACTTATCCTATCCTGAATTTATAGCTTTGAGAGAGTTAAAACTAGATACAGATAGAGTAATCAAACAGGCGGACAAGGGGGGTGTTACTGTGATAATGAATAGAGTAAAATATGTACAATCAGTTTTAAAACTATTGAATGATACCACAGCATTTAAGGTAATAACACATGTAGATATAAAGAAATGCATTAGCTTCATTAATATGTGTATTTATGAGTTACAACTTTCTAGTGACATAAATCTGGATTTATTTCATTTTTTTTACTGTTCCTTGCCCTAAGATTCCTCAGTTATATGGGATACCAAAAATTCATAAATCCCTGACTGAACCACCTATGGCCTATTATTTCAGGTAATGGTTGGATAACGGAACCTATATCCGTGTATTTATAAAAGCAATTACAGCCACTATTGGTTAAATGTGAAACAGTTTTAAAAGATACTACAGATTTCATTGTGAAACTTAAACGTTGGTATGCAAATTTAGATAGATCTAGAAATATGCAAAATGATTTATTTTTGGTAACATTGGATATTTCATCATTATTTACAGTCCATTCCTAATGACTATGGGGTTAATTCCATACGTGAACATTTGGTTCACTGTTCATCTTTTACAAATAGACATATTGAAAATCTTTGTTCATTACTGGATATAGTGTTATCTAACAATGTTTTCTTGTTTGATAAACAATATTATTTGCAGCTTACCGGTGTTGCTATGGGCACACCTGTAGCAAATACTTATGCAAATTTGGTCCTTTACCAGTGGGAAAGGGCATATATACTTAATGGTACTATGTTTTTAAATCCGAACTTATACTTTTATCAAAGATTTGTAGGTGACTGTTTTTTAATTTGGAATGGGTCTGTATCTGAATTATCTGATTATTTATCATATTTGAACAGTACCACTACTTTTTTGAAATTTAAGATGGAATTTTCTAATAGTTTGATTAGTTTTTTAGATGTCAATGTAGAATACCAGGATGGTATATTAAATACCAGCATGCATAAGAAAGGGGTTAGTGCTGGAAGGTATTTATATGGCTCCAGTATGCATGTCCCCCATGTTTTTAAAGGTGTGGTTATGGCGCAATTGGGTAGAATAAGTAGATTAAATACAGATGATATATGTTTTTTAAATCAACTAAATGACACATATGGAGAGTTTATGGATAGTGGCTATGTATCTGATCTTTTGATGGATGTTAAGAATAAAGTAGTAAACAATAGGCATACTATGTTTAAACCTATTCTCTTATAAACTGATGAGTATATAGACATTAACAACTGTGCTCAGCAAGATGATGGGACTGTAAGATATGTTACATCATATAATATAATGTCACACTTAGTTAAAAGAGTTATAAATAAATACTGGATGGTGTTAATGGCATCTGAGGAAGTTAAAGTAGTTTTAGGTGACAGGCCACAGTTTGCATATAAAAATATGAAAACATTAAAAAGTATGCTATGTTGTAAAGACTTTTGGGAAGATACACAAGGTCCTAATAAAACTGATGAGAGGTACTTTTTGCTGCAGAAACTGTAGTTGTTGTAGTGACATGTATAATGATACTAACAACATTCATATGAGCAATGTATTTGTGCACCCAACAACAAATAAAACATTTACATTCAATATTGTAGCTACTTGTAAAACTAACAACGTGGTTTATCTTGCGACATGTGTAGCCTGTCCTTTTTATGTAGGAAAAACAACCAGAAAATTAAAAGAACGTATAATAGAGCACAAATCAGAGATAAGAAGGGCATGTGAGAACAATGCTTTATATAAACATATTAATGCACATGGAATAAATCATAGGTTTAAATTTAGGGTAATCGATAGAGTTTGTATATCAAGTAGAGGTGGTGACATAGGGAATCTTTTAGAAATTAGAGTATGAATGGATCATTAGACTATCGGCTGATAGTCTCCCTGGTCTGAACTCTGCTAATTCTCTAAAACCTATTTTAATTAGAATACAACGCACTAAGTTGAAATAATAAAACGTAAAATATGCTTTATTTTATATGATATATATATATATATATATATATATATATATATATATATATTTTTTGCATATGTCTAGATATATATTGCTCATAGTACATATGCTTAAATCATGTATTATTCATTTAGAGTATTTAATTCTAAATGTTTTAATGTTTATGTTTTTATTAATTTTCGTGATCATATGACTTTTGGGCTGCAAGTCATGTGATAGTATTGGGTTCTTATTTAAGTCATTGTTTGTGATTTAACCTGTATTAAGCATTGAGGAAGGGTGTATAACCTGAAAGCTTTGCGTGTTATATAAAGGTTTTTTCTTCTCAACGGTGTGAGTTATTTGGTGGACTTTTTTGGTACAGCTTTTGGTTTTCAACATAGGCTTGTATAACCCCAGGATAGACTGCTCCATTTACAAAGGGCTCATTCCAGGGTCTTAGTCGGACTAGAAAAACAAGCTAATTATCAGAGGTCTCTTTGCCTCAGAGTCTACTGACAGAAGTAAGAAAATAAGGACAAAACAAGGATGAGTGGCTGAAGAAACGGAGAGGGCGTTGAAACTGGGTCAATTCTCTCCAGCCAGAGTGGCCAGAAAGGACAACCCTCCCCCTTTGTCACCGTGAATTTGTTATTTTTTTATGCTAGGAAAATTACTTTTTATGAACTGTCATGACTTGAGGGGATTTCTGTTTTCTACATAGTTATGTAAAGTGTGGGTGGTAGGGGCAACACATTGTGCTTTTGAGGGTTGTCATTTGATTGTTTACCTCAAAATACTTCCTTTTCTGTCGCAAAGTTTCCTAACTCAGACAAGCTCTGCTAAGCATCTTAACAGGCTTCTTTCTTGGCTAAACCATGGAGTATTTACTGGTTTCCTTGTTTCTTCTTTCTGCCGTCCACAAGAAAAAGCAAGTTTCTCTCGTGTCAGGCTGGTGTCCTCTTTGCCTCAGCCACCAGTGGATAATGATTCTTTATCTGGACTTGGTTCCTTGGACCACTCATCAATGTCTGTTGGTCCCTATGTTGTAGCTTCTTGGACCAGAAGTTAGGCACACCCACTGGGGCTGTAGGGTTCTCTGCTGCAGGCAAGAGAGAACCAGTCTTGTTTGTCTTGGGAAAATGGCCAGGTAAATGTATATACCATAACTGGGATAAGGTGCCCTATTCCCAGGAGTGTGTCCATGCCATAAGTAGATCTTTGTTTAGGCAGTCTCTTAGAAAAAGAAAACAAAAATTTAAGATTATTACTTTTGTTTCTTTAACGATGGGCAGAGAAGATTTACTGAATTTTGCTAAGGGATTACTTTCTATTTTTAATGTTTTAAATCTGTTTCTTCATTGACTACAAGTTGAAGAAGAAAAAAGTTCCCTCAGGTTCTGATACAGTCAGAAGAGCAGATAATGGAGAACAAGTCTTTTTCTTCAGTCATTTCATCTCAAGATGAAGATTTTGATAATGAGAAAAGTATTACATCAAATTTCCCCCAGAAGAGTTATATTTTCTGAAAATTTAGCCAAAATGAAAGATGTTTTTTGGAAGAACAGAATGAAATTCCTTTTCTCAGCAAAAGTATTATGATTTGTTGCAACTGGATCTTCCACAGCCTGCAGCAGTCTCTTCTGTCTTAACCAGCTTTTGAAGATAGTGGTTTATTAATTTGACCTTGGGCTGCTTTCAAACCATGGGCTTCCTGCTCACATTTTTGTAACAATGCATAAATGTATGTGTTCTTTTGCAGTCACCTTCTTGACTGTTTTAAATTTTATTTCTTGTTTAATACAGTAACATTTGTTACAATGTATTTTAAATTTGTAGTTTTGAACATTTTTCTGGTAAGCAGTGGAACGAAATGTATTAACCAATAATAATCATCCACCAATATCCATACTTCAGTATGACCAGTTTGTTTAATGTGTACACATTGCCTGTTACACTAATGTATTCTAATTTGCTGTAAACAAATGCACACTAGTCCTGCAAAGACTGACTGATTACTTTTTAATTTTATCTCGGAAGAATCCCTGAAATGTAGCAGTTATACCTGCATTGTTGACTGCATCCTTCTCAGATGTTTGGGTCAAAAAAATTAATTGAATTTTTCCTTTTCAAAGCTACCTTATTTACCTCTACCTTTCACTATCCTCAGTAACCTTTCCTACTCTATTCTTCATCTTCATGCTTAATAACAAAAAAAAAAACCCCAAAAAAGTATGACTTAGTAATATCACTGCAAGTATAAAAAGTGTACCAAGATGCAGATGTTCTTCATGTTTCACTGTTGCAGTCATCACATTTGGGTTATCCCTGCCATGGTAGCCCTCAGTCACCCCGAATACCAGAGGCTTAGTATTTCTGCGTTGGTTGCTGTCGCTTGAGGACTGACGTCAGGTCATCAGTAGTATAAAGTAAGGCAGCCAACGCCATTATATCAGTCTTTCTTGCCATCGAGCCCGAAGCAGAAGCAGTTCGGATGAGTGCCGGTCAGCTGCTACATGAGTTTTCATCTCCAAACTGAAGTTGAAGTCTTCTAAAGCTAAGTACCCCATTGGGGATCCTTTTTTCTTGCACTAACTGATGTCAGAAAAAGTTAACAATTGTCTCAACTGTGGAAAGCAAATACCACACCGAGACTTCCACTCTTACTGTGTCCCTTGTTTAGGCTCAGACCACGACGTCCCCCGTTGTCACTTCTGTGCTTTGTTCAACGCCAGAACTATCTGTCATTGGGCCCTTATTGTAGCCAGATATTTTCATTTACAGTCTTCAAATTCTGATATGGCTTCAGTAAGCCATCCGACAACAGATCTTCCGAAAAAACGTAAAGATAAAGACAGAGACAGACTGCAAAGGTCCAAACCTACCATTGAAGTTTCTGTTAAGCTAGTCGTCAGTCCTCCGATACTCAGTGAGGCGCTTTCGCAGCCCCTGATGCCCACTTCTGTTGATTCACAGGCCGCTACAGAGACCCTTTCGGAGTCCGGTATGCCGCAAAACTCTTCTTCGACTAAGGATCCTGTGGGCGTCTCTACCTTGGATGGGTCCAGAGCCACTGAGCAGGCACCGGCTGCCGAGGAAGTCCTTCGCACTTCTGAATCTCGACACAAACCAACGTCTTCTTTCGTGACTACCGTTATTTCAAAGATGACTGAGTTTCTTAGGCCCAGGGTTTGAACCACACCCAAGAAACTGACGAACCACTCTCAGGCGCCTGCTACCTTGCCTCAGTCTCAAATGCTTAAAATGGTGGAAGACCTTATCATGCTGATCAGGGGAAGCCAAGCTACCCTTCAGAAAGGAAAAGAGATCTGTCCCCTGTAGTTTTGTTTGAACAAGAGTCAGATGAATCTGATGCATCTGACTATGAAGACATGCAACCCCTCTCCACTTATGAGGATTCTGATGCAGAGGACTCCATTCCTTCAGCCTCTCCCCCAGAGAATTTTTCCTTTGGGGAAACCCTGCATACTTTAAGGGAGCATTTCCAGTGGGAGACTCAGGACTACCCGAGACTCAGGGAATTCTTATATCTTCCTCAACACAGACCATTGGCCATTCCCCCCAGTCCTGGATGTTAAGGGAGCATTTCCAGTGGGAGAGTCGGGACTACCCTCAGTCTAAAAAGAGACTCAGGGAATTCTTATATCTTCTGCAACACAGACCCTTGGCCATCCCCCCAGTCCTGGATGTTGTGGATGATGTTTTCCTTGAATCCAGCTTGACTCCTGACAGCCTACCCCTCCTGTTCCCAGAAAACCAGACTGGAACTATAGAGTCCCTGACTCACAGAAATATCTTTTTAAAAATCCAACAGCTGACCTTGAGGTCATTTCTCAAGGGCCAAAAGGTATTAATGCAACCTCTGCTAAGAATCCCACCCCCTCAGACAGGGATTCCTGAGCGTTGGACAGATAGGGTAAAAAAGTATACACCTCAGCTACTCTAGCTATCATGGCACTAAATTGTCAGTTCCATATGCTGACATTTCAGCAACATACCTCGGAACTCCTTTAGCAAAAAATGTCTTTCCTTCCTGCTTGGACAGAATCTAGAGATTTACAAGACTTAATGCATTCTGCAAGCCAAGTAACTAAACACACTTTGCACTTTGGTTTTGATGCCCTAGAAGATTCTTGCAAGGCAGCAGTCACTGGATCTGTCATTAGAAGGCATGCATGGCTTAAGGAACAACCCCTGCCAGACCATGTCAAATATAAATTGTTGGATGCCCCCTTGCACAAAGATAACTTATTTGGCACTAAGGCAAAAGAGGTCTTAAAAAAGATGAAAGAAAAAGCAAAATATATGCAAACACTTAAGGTTTTCTTACTAGTTCAGCCCCCTAGGTTCAGCAGGCATTGTCCCTCCAAGTACTGGTCCTTTCCTGCTCCGAGTAAACCAGCCCAGCCTAGGCCACGCGGAAACAGACCACCCAGACAGCAGCCCCAGGGAATGCAGAAATCTGACCAATGGACTACCTCCACTTCAAAACCAGGGAGATGTTCATCGTGTTTCACTGTTGCAGTCATTACTCTTGTGTTATCCTGCTGGCAGGCTACCCGCAGTCGGACAGGATTCCAAAGTCTAGGTCCGGCGTCGGTTGCTGTCGCCCCTTCCCTTCAGTGTGCCAGGGGTATAAAAGATGCAGCCGACACCATTTTCTTCAGTCTTCCTTGCTGCACGGTGCCTGAAGCAAAAGTAGTTCGCAAGTGCCGGTCAGCTGACTCCTGAGATTTTCAGATCTGAATTTCAGAACCGAAGTCTTCATTAAAGCTAAGTACCCCATTGGGGAAACTTTTTTATTGCTCCAGACCGATGTCAGAAAAAGTTAACAATTGTATTTCTTGTGGGAAGCAAATACCTCATAAGGATTTTCACTCTTACTGTATTCCTTGCCTAGGCCCTGATCACAACGTTGCTAGCTGTCGGATTTGTGCTAGATTTAACCAAGGCACTATTAAGCATTGGTTCGATTTTGCATTTCATTACTTTGGCCGAAGGTTTAATTATATAATGCTGTCGGAACAGCCGACGACCGGAGTTTACAAAAAACGCAAGGACAAGGAAAAGGATAGGCATCCGAGGTCCAAAACCGACGACGAGGCCTCCGTTAGGCCAGTCGCCAGTTCTCAGTGAGGCGCTTTCGCAGCCCCTGGCACCTGCTGCCTCAGACCCACAGGTTGCTTCCGACTTCCACGTGGAGCCGACTGGGCCTCTGGATACTCAAGGTATTGGACACACGGAAATCATTCCCTCAGATGGGTCCTGGGCTGCTGAGCAGGCATCGGATTCTGAGGGTGTCTACAGACCTACACAATTATATGTTAAACCATCTTCACCTTCAAAGACAAAGACTAAAGCAGCTCTAAAGACAAAGAAACAAGTACAGCGTTCTCCTACTCAGACTTCCATGCCTAAAAAACAGATGCTTAAAATGGCCGAAGACCTAATTACTTTGATCAGGGGTTCCCATCCCCCTCTTGATAAGAGGCCTAGGCAAGAGACAGAATATGATTCTTCTGGTCAGGTTTCTATTTCCTGTGTTTCCTCTTCTGAACAGGATTATTACATGCTTCCCTATGAGGACTCTGATGCTGAAGAATCCATTCCTTCAGCCTCTCCTCCTGAGGATTATTCTTTTGGGGAAACCCTGCAATACCATGAGGGAGCATTTCCACTGGATTATTCTGAATCTAAGAAAAGGCTCAGAAACTTTCTGCTACTTC
Source organism: Protopterus annectens (assembly GCF_019279795.1). NCBI lineage: Eukaryota > Metazoa > Chordata > Ceratodontiformes > Protopteridae > Protopterus > Protopterus annectens. Next base: position 19,884,664 of record NC_056737.1, on the reverse strand, counting down.
CTCAGCACAGACCCCTGGCTATTCCACCAGTTCTAGACATTGCATTGTAGATGATGTATTTTCAGAGTCCGGCCTGTCCCCTGACACTTTACCCCCTGCACCTGCTAAGCCAGACAGATATTACAGGGTCCCGGATTCTCATAAATTCCTATATAAAAACCCCGCTACTGACCCAGAAACTATATCTCAGGGTCCCAAAGGGGTCAAAGCTTCGACTGCAAACAACCCTGTCCCCTCTGATAGGGATTCTAGGACACTGGACAGATGGGGAAAAAACGTTTACACTTCTGGTACCTTGGCTGTAAGGGCTTTAAATTGTCAGTTTCATATGCTTTAAATATCAGCAATATTTAATGTCACTGCTCAAGCAGAAAATGTTGATAAATTCTGAATGTGCAGAGAACAAGGAAATGCAGGATTTATTGCATGCAGCTGAACAAGTGGGAAAACATACTTTGCAATGTGGTTATGATTCACTGGAGGCCTCTTGCAGGGCCACTGTTACAGGTTCTGTTATTAGAAGGCATGCTTGGTTAAAGGAACAGAATCTGCCTGATCATGTTAAAGCAAAATTATTAGATGCCCCATTACAGCATGATACTTTGTTTGGTGCTAAAGCAGAAGAGGTGTTGAAAAAAATGGAGGATAAAGCGAAATCCATGCAGACAGTTAAGGATTTCTTATAGATACAGCCACCCAGATTTAGTAGGAACTGGCCTTCTAAAAATTGGTCCTTTCCAGTGTCAGACAGCCCACAAAGAGGCAGATACAGGCGTCCCAGAGGCAGATCTCAGCCCCAAGGCTCATACAGGCCTAAACAATGGGGTGCTCCTAACTCCAAAAGCGGAGAAAACAAATCACAGCCTTACAGAAAACAGTCCCAATGACTTTCCTCTTCCAGATCCAAGCACTTTTCTTTTGGCAGCCCCCTTAGGGGGAAAACTAGCACTTTTTTCATCAAATTGGAAAATGGTTACCCAAGACAAATGGGTCTTGAACATAGTGTCCCAAGGATACAGGTTCCATTTTCACACCCTACCAAGGTCAAAAGGTATGCCAGACTTGCCAGACAATCAATGGGCAAAGGCACAAAAGCAAATTATAGCCCTCATGGACATGAGGGCCATTCAACAAGTACCACAACAAGAGCAGGGGCAAGGATTTTACTCCAGACTTTTCTTAGTGCCCAGAAAGGACAAAACCTGGAGACCAGTACTGGACCTGTCTATACTAAATACGTTTCTGGAGGTTCCAAAATTCAAGATGTTGACTCTACAGCAGCTACTGCCCATGCTGGGCAAGAAGGCTTGGCTTGTAACTTTGGACCTAAAAGAGGCATACCTGCATGTCCCAATCAGACAGTCTTGCAGAAGATACCTCAGATTCATAGCTGGCTCAATGCACTACCAATTCTCTGCACTGCCCTTTGGCTTATCTACTGCACCCAGGGTCTTCACAAAATGCCTGGCACCAGTAATTGCATTTTGCAGACAGAGGAATTCAAATATATCACTACTTGGATGACTGCCTTATTCAAGCAGAGAACAAAGACATTCTTCTAAAGCATCTGGCGTTTGTAAAAAGATTATTAATTTGCCAAGGATACACAGTCAACGAAAAGAAATCAAAACTAGTGCCCTCTCGAGATAATATTCCTGGGTGCAAGCTTAAATATAACTGCCCAGATGGCTTATCTCACGCCAGACAAACAAAAACAACTGACTTCTTACTTCAAAAAATTGGCAATAAACACCCAGTTATCTGCAAGGAAAATCCTGCAGGCCTTGAGTTTCTTGGCATTTTGCATTCTACTAATTCCATATGCCAGACTGCATATGAGGAAACTACAATGGTATCTAAAAAGTGTTTGGACTCAGCATTGCCACAACCTGGAGACAGTAATTACACTCATTCCCTGCCTGCAACAGGAGTTTTGATGGTGGGCAGAGGCCTGTCACCACAACAAGGGTCTGCCATTCAGTTTACCCACAGCCAGACAGACACTGACAACGGATGCAACAGATTATGCCTGGGGGGCCCATATGGCAGGAAAATGTATTCAGGGCACATGGCCTGCAAGCCAGATACATCTTCACATCAATCAAAAAGAGATACTAGCTGTTCAGAATGCCCTGACAGCTTTCAAGGATCAACTTCATCCAGGACAGCTACTGATAAAGACAGACAATACTACGGTCATTTGGTACATAAGCAGGGAGGTACACATTCCTACCTTCTCTGCAGACAAGCAATGACCTTATGGGACACGGCATTCACTTATCAAATTCACCTGCAAGCACAATTCCTGCCAGGAAAAACAAATACTCTGGCAGACAAACTAAGCAGAAACCTCATGGATCCCCACGAATGGAAACTGGATCCACAAGTCTTCAGCATGATAACAAGGAAATGGGGATGCCCAGACATAGATCTATTTGCCTCCCCTCACAACAGCCAATTACAGAGATTTTGCACAAGGGTTTATCACAAACAAGCATGGAGAGTGGACACCCTATCCTTCAGCTGGAAAAATCTAACAGTATATGCCTTTCCTCCACTGCCTCTCCTTCCCAGGGTACTCCTAAAGGTCAGACAAGAGAAGCCAAAAATGATTATGATTGCACCAGACTGGCCACGCCAGCACTGGTACCCAGTCCTAAAGAGCTTGTCTCAAGGTCCAGCATGGATATTGCCTCAAACTTCTCACATGCTGACCCAACAAAACAGTCAGATCCTGCATAGCCAACTCAGGACCTTAAATCTGGCAGCATGGTGGATAATGTAGCCATTCAGAACACTCCTCTTTCAAAAGCTGTTATGGATGTTATCTTGGAGGCCAGGAGGCCCAGTACCAGAAAATCTTATGCAGAAAAATGGAAGAGATTCTGTGCTTGGAACCAGGAACAAGGCATTGACACGTATGCGCCAAATATCCCTCAGATTTTACAATACCTAACTGAGATGCTGGACAAAGGCCTTTCTTTTTCATCAGTTAAGATTCATGCCTCTGCCGTTTCAGCCCATTACAATACGGAACCACCTATCTTTTCTCATCATTTAATAAGGCAGTACCTCAGAGGGGCCAAAAACATCAGGCCTCCAAGGAGAGCACCATTTCCGCCATGGGACCTCAATTATGTCTTGGAAAAACTCACACGGCCTCCTTTTGAGCCAGCCTCAACAGCGGATATAAAATTCTTATCCTGGAAAACAGCTCTGCTCCTAGCAATAACCTCTGTAAGACGAGTTACAAGTACTCATGGCTGTGGAACCTTTTATCATTTTTCATCCAGACAGGGTTTCTCTGAGGACAAAGCCAACATTTATGCCTAAGGTGGTGTCCAGTGTGGCCCTCAATCAAACCATTCACTTGTCTACCTTTTATCCAAACCCACAGAACAAGGGTGAGAAAATTCTGCATTCTTTGGACATACACAGGCAGTTACCCTTCTACTTGGACAGAACTAAAGCTTTCAGAAAGACTGAGCAACTTTTAGTGTCATATGCTGCTAGATCACAAGGAAAGGCTATCTCAAAACAGACTAGTTTTAAATGGATAGGCCATTGTATCCGTTTCTGCTGTTCTCAACATGGCAAATCAGTGCCTAAGGGCATTAGGCCTCATTCAACCAGAGCAGCAGCCACTTCAGCAGCCTTCCTTAGAGGAGTACTAACCAAAGACATCTTAGAGGCTGCAACTTGGAGTTGAGTGCACACTTTTACAAAGCACTACCACTTACCACTTTACTCTAAATCCAGAGCAGGCTTTGCCACTGCAGTTCTGCAGGGCCTCATAGCCTCTCCTAATCCTATTTAGCCCAGCCACCCATCCTCAGCTGTGGGATTCAACCCAAGAGTAATGACTGCAACAGTGAAACACGATGAACATAGTACAGTTGTGTACCTATCATAAATGTAGATGTTCGAGTGTATTCACTGTTGCAGTCCAGGTTACCCACCCACCATCCCCCTTTTCTTTGCTGGGACTTATCTGTACTTCTCTATCCTATGCAACCTATGTGGTGTATTTGCTTGTAGATGAAGGAAATGTTTATTTTTGTGCATGCATACTTATTGGCATATTTTTCAGCCATCCAATTTGGGGGCACCTGACATCTGGGGCAAAAAAAACTGAAGAAAATGGCGTCAGCTGCATCTTTTATACCCCTGGCGCACTGACGTCAGGGAAGGGGCGACAGCAACCGACGCCGGACCTAGACTTTGGAATTCTGGATGACTGCGGGTAGCCCACCAGCAGCATAACCCAAGAGTAATGACTGCAACAGTGAATACACTCAAACATCTACATTTATGGTAGGTACACAACTGTACTTTCTAAGCCACCCCCTTATGGTAAGAACTCACAATGACTACCTCCTCCCCCCTCCCCCCCTGCCCACCTTCGCTTAACCCTATGAAGAAAACTCTCATTTCACCCAAGCACCTGGACCACCATAACCAAGGACCAATGGGTTCTGAACATTATGTCTCAGGGATACACATTTTCCTTCCATACCCTTCTAACCCCAAAAGGGTTCCCAGATGTACCACCAAATCAGTGGGCAGAGGCTCAAAAGCAAATCTATGAGAGCAGTAGAGCACGTTCCTGCTGAACCGATAGGCCAAGGCTTCTACTTCAGGCTTTTTCTCGTGTCCAGAAAAGAGGGCCCCTGGCACCCTATTTTTGATCTATCAATTCTAAGCATGTTCCTGGTGATCCCAAAATTCAAAATGCTTACCCTCCAACAGCTGCTACCCAGGCTCTCCAAGGACACTTGGCTAGCCACCCTAGATCTAAGAGAGGCCTACCTCCACATTCCTATCAGGGAATTATGCAGGAAATATCTTGGCTACAAGGCAGGATCTCAATACTTTCAGTTCTCTGCGCTTCCCTTTGGCTTATCTACTGCTCCCAGAGTTTTTACAAAATGTCTGGCTCTGGCCATTGAATTTTGCAGACAAAGAAATATTCAAATTTACCCATACTTAGACGACTGCCTTATTCAGGCAGACAGCCAGCTACTCAAGCACCTGCCCTTTGTAAAGACACTACTAACCTCCCTAGGATACACAATCAACAAAAAGAAGGTCCAAACCGGTGCCCACCCAAAGGATAATATTCCTGGGAACACAGCATCCTAAATGGCATTCCTTACACCAGAGAAACAAATTTTCCTGACAACCTACCTCTCTCAACTAGACATCAGGCCACAGCTATCTGCAAGGAAGATCCTGTAAGCTCTGGGGTTCATGGCATCTTGCATACTACTCATTCCATGTGTCAGACTGCACATGAGGAAACTTCAGTAGTACCTAAAGAGCCTTTGGTGTCAACACTGTCAGGACCTGGAAACTCTTCTACCTATAATTTCGACTGACCTTCTCCCCAACCACCCCTGCCCAGACCCTCACCACAGACGCATCAGACTACGATTGGGGGGCACACCTAGAAGGCAGGTGCATCCAGCGCCAATGGAGCCCTCAGGAAATCCCTCTGCACATCAGTCAAAAAGAGGTGATGGCTGTGCAGCAATTCTTGATAGCTTTCAAACCCCTTCTTTCTCCAGGGGTTCTCCTGATCAAAACAGACAACACCACTGTGATGTGGTACATCAACAAGCAGGAATGGACTCACTTCTACCCTCTGTGCAGGCTGGCCATAACCCTTTGGTTCACAGCCTCTTCCATGCAACTACACCTGTTAGCACAATTCTTACCATGCTCTCTCAACTCTCTGGCAGACCAATTTAGCCGAAACCTTCTGGACCGACATGAGTGGCAACTCAACAGAAGTACCTTCACCCTAATAACTCAGAAATGGGGAACCCCGAAGGTTGACCTCTTTGCCTCCCACACCAACCATCAGCTCAGAAAATTCTACACCAGGGAGCATCACTGCATGGCTTGGAAAGTGGATGCCCTGTCCTTCCCCTGAGTCAGTCTGTCGGTCTATGCCTTTCCTCCCCTACCTCTCATCCTCAGGGCACTGCTCAAAATAAGGGAGGAAAAACCAAGGACTATTCTTATAGTTCCAGACTGGCCCCTACAACACTGGTACCCCTTGCTGCGCAGCCTGTCCCCACTGCCTCCATGGCATCTTCCTCAGATTCCAAACCTCCTGACCAAGAAGGAAGGGGAATTCATGCATCCTAAATCGCAGGCACTCAATTTGGCAGCTTGGCTTATTCCCTAACCCCAAACCAATCTGCCATTCTAAGTAAACAGGTTCTGGATGTTATCCACGAGGCCAGACCTCCTAGCACAAGAAAGTCTTGTGCAGAAAAATGCAAAAGGTTCTGCAGCTGGATCCAGGCGAAGGGAGCCAATATGGCACAGCCCTCCATCCCTTTCATCCTGGATTACTTAGCTGACCAGTACACACTGGTCTGTATTTCTCCTCTATAAAAATTCATGCTTCTGCTATTTCTGCTCATTTTCCCACTGAGCAGCCCCTTTTCTCATACCCTTTGATCAAACAGCTCCTCAGAGGGGCTAGCAACTTGAGGCCCCCAGGACGACTCCAACACCAACTTGGGACCTTAACTTTGTCTTGGAAAAGCTCACCCTGCCCCCTTTCAAACCAGCTTCTTCTGCAGAGTTAAAATTTCTCTCCTGGAAGACCGCTTCCCTTCTGGCCATTACTTCAGCCAGAAGAGTCTCTGAGCTGCAAGCACTCATTGCTGTGGAACCCTTCATCTTCCATGCAGACAGGGTATCCCTCAGAACTGACCCATACTTCATGACCAAGGTGGTGTCCAGTGTGGCTCTCAACCAATCCATTCATCTTCCCACCTTCTTTCCTAATCCCCAGACCAAGGGGGAAAGGATTCTTCACTCTCTAGATGTGCACAGACAGTTTGGAGTCTTTCTGGACAGGACTAAATCCTTCAGAAAGTCTGATCAATTGCTGTTTAGCTTTGCTACAGGGGCAGAAGGCAAAGCCATCTTCAAGCAAACCATTTCCAAATGGATAGCACACAGCATCCATTTCTACTACAAACAACATAGAAAGCCTCCCCACAAGGGGGTCAGAATACACTCCACCAGAGCAGCCTTCACCTCTTCAGCTTTCCTAAGAGGAGTCCCCATCAGGGACATCCTTGAGGCTGCCACCTGGACATCTGTTCACACTTTTACTAAGCATTGTTACCTGCTTCTCTTCTCCAAATCTAGGGCAGGGTTTGCCTCTGCAGACTTGCATGGCATCCTACCCAGTCCATAGTTTGCTTGACTGCCTCAGTCCATTACCTCAGCTTTGGGAATCTACCCAAATGTGATGACTGCAACAGTGAAACGCAAAGAACATAGTACACTTGTGTTCACTTATTATAAATGTAGATGTTCGAGTGTATTCACTGTTGCAGTCCTGCTTTCCCTCCCTCCATCCCCCTTTATTCTCTTTCTTTCCTTAAAAGGGACATATTGGTATTTATTTTCCACTGGTGGGGTTCTTCCACCAGAACCTGGCCTCCTACTTTGGGAGCTCCTAACAGGTTAGGGCAAGAAAAACTGATGTAATTGCATTGGCTGCCTTACTTTATACTACTGACGACCTGACGTCAGTCCTCAAGCGACAGCAACTGACACAAAAATACTAAGCCTCTGGTGTTCGGGCTAGCTAAGGGCTACCTTGGCAGGGATAACCCACAGGTAATGACTGCAACAGTGAGTACACTCAACCATCAACATTTATGGTAAGTGTACACAACTGTACTTTGTAAATACTGATTTCTTATTTATCTCTGTAACACATTTGTTATTTTCTCTTTGTTTATAATATTGTAGGTAACTGAAATGTATCCTTCTAGGATGTTTTACTCAGTGTATTACTAAAATATTCTCTATTGAGTTCCAATATGGTGGTGCATTGAAACTCATGCGTTCCCCAAGCTCATCGCAGGGCAAAAGAAACTAGCTACAAAAAAGGGTAAAATACTCCAGAATTTGGCAAAAGGAAAGAAATTAGTGAAGGGGACTTGGATGTTGGGTAAACTGAAGAAATCACTGGGAGCCACAAAAAGATAAAATTGAAGAACTGATGAGTGAGGCACAAAATGGAAACAGAACAGGTGATCTAGACTAAAATAAAAGCTCTGAAAATGCCTCTGCAAGACAATGTATGGGCTCAGGAGAAGAGAATTGAAGAAATACAGCAGGGCCCAAATGAACATTACCATATCCTCCAAAGGGTGATAGAGGAAAATATTGAAACGAGAGCCATTCTTGAAACAGTTAAAGCAAGATCAGACTGTATGGAGGCCAAATTAACCAATATGGAGGATAGAGCAAGACAGAAAAATATTTAGAATACCAGAAGGATTGGAACAAGACTGTAGAGCAGCAAATAAAAGATGGATTGCGTACACACCTCTTTGTCCAGATTTTTGGCTGTTCCTCATAAAATTTTGGTTTTCTGGCAAATTACTGGGAAATCATTGAGGATTGAAGTCAGAAAATAATGACAGACTTTTGAGTTTCAGTTTCAGTTCAGAATTAATACCCTTCAGAAAATGTATGCTAATATTCATGGCTAAAATACACAGGAATCCTATTCATCCACCACTCAGATCCATTGTGTCTGGGCGGGGATGTTTGACGGAGGCTCTATCCTTATACGTGGATTAACATCTAAAAGTTGTATTGAATGAATTGCATACTGTCCTTTTTGATACTAAGCAATTCTTGAGTCAGTTGTATGCTTTTCTGTATGCTTTGCTTTGATGTGAATTATCTATTTGTCACAGTGGCCGTCTGTTCATTATTTACTGTAATACCCAACCAACAGAGTATAGAATTCATGAATAAGTTTCTAGTAGCTTCTGGTCATTACGATATAAAACAAGTTTATTTGCTATGTTTGTTTGTGGAAAGTATATTAGAGAAGAATGTGTTCCTGTTTATGGATACATAATATAGACAAAAAATGGGCGTGGCCATGGAAACACCATGTGGCAGTAGATACGCTAATGTTGTATTAATGTATTGGGAAACAAACACAGTTTTGAGTAATAATAGATTTGTACCACATATTCAATTTTACAAGAGATTCGTAGATGTCTTTTTTTCTGTGGTCAGGTACTGAAGAAGATCTTGTTAGTTTTAATGAATATTTGCATACTTCCACTCCATTTCTCAAGTTCAGTAGATATCCTCTAATAGGATGATAAAGTTTTTGGATAAAAGACTAGAAAAAGATCATCTCAATAAGCTAACTACTAGTAGGTTTAGAAAAGCCTGCCACAAAAATCACATTCTTCATAGGCAAAATCTGCATCCTCCCGACATATAGAAAAATGTAATTAAGGGTCAGGGTATTAGGATTTCACGTTTGAATAATGACCAGAAGAAATAGAAAGAGAGAGAGAACCTATGGAAAAAGAACTTTGACAGAGACTGTAATCATAGAGGGAGGGACTTTCAGATATAAAGACACTAAAATGTAACAGGGCCAAGCCCTATTTCTCGCAACAGACATTTTATTTATTTTTAATTTTTATTTATTTTTTATTTAAAATCTGATAGGAGAGACAGGGATTGCTTTAATATTGAGGGTAATCCCCCCCTTTTCTACTCATGTAATATTGGGATTATTTGTGATGTGATCAAGAGGAACTAGCATGTACTAAGGTCTGATGTCAGAATCAATGGGTTCATAGGGATGACTCCAACTTTTAGTTTTAGAAACAAGAAGCCTCTTTAAACACATCTTTGTTACAAGTTTGGAGATGTTAGAAGTGCTCAGAAGATAGGATCGTTTTCTTGTGGTAATTGTAATGTTTGCCAGTTTATTAATAGGAATAGCTTTTTTTACACATCCCTTTACAAGCAAAATGTATAAATGTAATGCAGAGGTGAATTGTACTGCATGATATTTAGTTTATTTAGTGCAGTGTTCGTGGTGCAAATGTTTTTACATTGGGAAAACAAATTGTTCCCTTATGGAATGAATGAGAGAACATATTAGAGGTGTTAGGCAGCGAAATACAAGGAATCCACTAGCCAAACATGCTATGGAGGTAGAGGGTGAAAAACTATTTTAATTTTATGGTTATAGAAACAAAGAATATTTTAGATTCAGTGATTTTTCTATAAGGATAGGGAATAGAGTCCTTTATTGGATTTTGCAATTACAGGCAGAGAGACAGTTTGGTTTAAATGGGAAGGCCTCTCTAAGATCTGCACTAAATATGAGAAACAAAACTTTTAAGATGGTACTTTGTTGCGAATGCTGTTTTTGGACGTGATTTATTTGAAGCTCTTGATTGCTTATTTTGATTTTAGAAACTATTTATGTGCCTTGATGAAGTTTTAAGCTTTTATATGTCTGATGAAGCAGGCTGTTATCCGGAAAAACACTTGCTATTTATTAATTGTTTTAATAAACTGGAATTTGTGCTGGTTCTTTCCATGGAGTTCAGTTTATTTTAATATTTAAAAATTGTTCCTATTTTGGGGCCTTTGCCTCCCCCATTATTTATGGCTTTGACCAGATTTCTAGCTCTAAGAGTTTGAGAGAGGTATGATTACACAATGAACATGGTTATCAGAATGAGAAATTTGCATTGATAGAGCCCACCAAATGAGATGGCCTGGACACGACAGTCCAAGGCAGTGAGGAAAGCCCATCTAATCACCGATAGATTGCTTTCTTATGAACTCACTGAGAAAATCCATAATTTGATATGGCAACCAGGAAAAAAAAACTGCTGCTGTAGGGAAACAAAGTTGTTGAACAGGACTGCTCATATGAGAGCAGGAAGAAACATAATTTATCCATCTTGGTAGTACAAGCACAAAAGAGAGAGGGGTCGGTTGGCGCCTTTAGTACCCAGCCACCATTCAGATATTAACTATTGGAGGGGTGCGAACACTTGAGCAACCTGGTGAAGCCTTAACATGTATTCAAAAACTGGCCAATTACCATTCATGCCCATCTATATCTTTTATATACTAGGTCATATAAATATGGAGAGATTCCTCAAGATTGGAGACATGCACTTATTAAACCTGTCTTTAAGGGAAAGGGGAGTAGGATAAACCCAGAATCATATAGACCCTTAAGTCTACTTTCATGTTGTTGAAAAATAATGGAAAAGGTTATACTGGATAAGTTATTGTCAGAACTGGATAGGCTGGGACTTGAAACCACATATCAGCATGCATATGTTGAAAATAGATCTATTACCACCTGTAACATGATGTTCTATAACAATATAACAGCAGCTATGAATGAAAAATTGTGCTGTGATGTGATTTATAAATATTTAACTTCAGCATTTGACAGGGTCATGCAGAAAACACTGATCAGTAAATTAGTACAACTAGGTATTGATGTACTGTTGATAAGATGGATAGCTGCATGGCTTACAAATAGGACATGGCAAGTATCACACACCAACTGGACAGGTGAAATCATTGGTTACAGTCAAGGTGTCCCACAGGGTTCTGTACTAGGCCCTTACTTGTTTAGATTGTATTTTTCAGACCTTACTTTTTCATCTGAGGTGTTTTATTGTCTATATGCTGATGACCTGAAATTGGATAAACTGATTACAAGTGTTACAGATAAGGCATGTTTGCAAAATAATTTGACTAAATTGACCATTTGGGCACAGGAGAATAATGTTGATAAATACATCAAAAACTAAGCATATGAGATTTGGGAGACATAAACTGAAAGGTGAATATTTAATACAGCACACAGTGATTGAAACTGTAGACTCATTTAAGGACCTGGGTATATGGGTAGATTCAGCTATGAGTTTTTCTAATCATGTCATCCAGTTGGCTAATGATAGTTATAGAACTATATGTTGCATAAAAAGATTTGTAAAGTCTAGGAAATCAAACATTATGATGTCATTGTGTGTTAGTTACATTAGACCCAAACTTGAGTATGGAATAACCGTATGGAAACCCTATAGGAAAACAAGCATGAATAAACTGGAACGAGTACAGCGGAAATATACTAAGGGCATCCATGGATGTGAAAATTTAAGTTATTATGAATGACTAAAATATCTGAACTTGTACAGTGGCTGTTACAGATATTTAAGAGGAGATCTTATTCAAGTATATAGGGCATTTAGGGACAACTACCTATGGGAATGTTTGGGGTTATCAAAAAGTACTAGAGAATCGTCAGATAACCTATGTAGAAGATTCTATAGGAATGAGAAGTGTACTAATTGGTTCTCTGACAGAGTAGCTGATGCTTGGAACAGACTACCAAATTACATTAAAGCAAGTACTAGTTTAGATATTTTTAAGAACAGCCTGGGCATTTATTATTTGAACAAGTGTTTTGGCATATTGGCAGGCTAGAAGGGCTTTAATGCCCGTGCTTGAACATTTGTATGTATGTATGTATGTATTGCAGGAGAATGGTCGAGATAAGGACAAAATATGCAAATTAAGTAAGAGCAGCTGTTTTGATATTTCCCATTGTTTCAGAGGCAACAGAGGTTAAAAGACAAAGGGGACATCATCTGAGAAAATAGAACAAAGAAGAACCAAGAGATGGAGATTGAGAACCAATTGTTAACTAGTGGAATGTTAAGTTGTCAATCTCGCCTTCATTCTTGCTGGATGGGTTCGGAGCCGACCCTCAGCTCCGACTCGGCCTATACTAAAGCTCGAGAGCTATTTATACCGGCTCAAGGCTACCCTATATCCCACAATGCTAGGCACTAACTACCCAGATCTCGTTTGCCGCTTACAGCTGCAAGGTGCTTTTTTACTGGCTCTGCAGGTTAGAATTTATAATTCTTGATTTTCACCCTTTTAGTCAGACTTTCAGTTTGATTTTAGTTAGCGACCATCCCATTAGCTTCCCTTTATAGCTAATCTCTCTTCCGGTCCCTTTTAATCCCTTAATCCTAACCCCTTCTTTGGTTAGAAGGTTAGTCCTTTGGGCCTATTCCCCTTCTTTAAATTGTCAGTTTAAATTGTTGTGTGACTGACTTAGCTTGTGTTGAAGGGTGTGTGTGTGTGTGTGTGTTTTTTGTACTTTTAGGATGTCTGACACCAGGGTCTCAGGCTTCAAGAAGTGTGACTCGTGCTGTCAGAAAATGTCGCTGACAGACGGTCACACTTCTTGTGTTTATTGCCTGGGCCCTCTGCACCTGCAGGACTCTTGTTATGTCTGTCATGCGTTCAGTCCAGGAGTCCTGCAGGAACGCAGAAATAAGTTAATTTTGAGGGGCTTATTAAAGCCTGAAGGTTCCCTGACCAAGTCATCGTCGGGGAAGCCTTCAAAGCCATCTAAGCCGTCAGCTCCGTGTTCAGAGCCTTTGACTGGTGGTGCTCTGACTGCTGCTACATCGGCTCCGGCTGGAGCCGATGTTTCCAAGACAAAGTCTTCCTCATCGGCTCCAGCTGGAGTTGACGTTTCTTAAACTCTATCTTCTACATCGGCTCGAGCCGGAGCCGATGATTCTAGGACTCAGTCGGCGCCGATAGTGGTGTCGGCGCCATCTGCCAGCCGTAAACGGTCCAGGTCTCCATCCTTGGAATCTGTTCACTCGGCTCCGAGGTCTCCCTTACTCTCGGAGCGGAGCCATCGAACCCATTCCTCTAGGTCTTCCAGGCTCTCGGACCATGACCTTGAGAGGGTGGTTAGTAGACTTCTTAAGTCTCAGGCACTAGCCCAGATGCTCTGTAGCCCTTCTCAACAGACAGTGGCTATTCCCACCCCATCTTCGATTCCTCCTCTGACTCTTCCTCTGAGTTCGGAGCCGGAGCTTGTGGGAGCAGTGGCCGGCGACATGTCGGAGCCGATACCTCACCTTTCGGCTCCGTCGTCAGCTCCGGTCTCTTCCATGGTCCCATCCTTGGAGGGATCCAGGCGCATGGACTTCCTCATCGGCTCTGAGGGGGCGAGTGGCATCGGACCCTTGTCCAACCCCGTTCTCCCTCTCGGAGCTTCGGCGCTGGTAAGTTCGGCCCCGACATCGGCTTCGGAGCCGTCCCTCTCGGTGCCGGGAGGGGTCCTTATCTCTTCGGAGCGGGGACCTTCTACCATGCCTGATAGGGGCGCCTTCGAAGTCATGAGGAGCATGCTGGCCCCTGTGCCTGCTCCACTGTCGGCTCCCTCAGCTCCTCCCTCTGTAGTGCCTGCTGCGGTCTCTACCCACCCTCTCATTCCTGACTGTAGAGATCCAATGCCTCAGGTTTCCCCATTGGGAATATCCTCCTCTTCCGAGGTTTCCCCTGATCCGTCAGGGGAGCCCCCTCGGAAGAGGTAATGTAAGAGGAGGCATGTGGACTCCCCTGAGTCCATTACATCGGATACCAACTTGGATGAGTCGGAAGGGACCCCATGGTCCCCCTCTGAGGATGTCTCCTTTTCAGACACCCTTGAGATCCTGAAGCAGAGGGGGAACTGGTCTACCCTTAATCCTTCCGAGGACGAGTCAGTTTACCTAGAGGCGTTTGGCTCTCGCCCTTCCACCTCCTGGGTGTCTCTGCCCTTTGACCCCCTCATGCAAGTGGTGGCGCGAAAGGTGTGGACGGCCCCTGATACGATGGAACCTACCCCAAGGAGGCCTTTAAAATTCATAACAGCCCCTTCGGACAAACAGTTTTTAGCCAAGGGTGTCCCGGTTGACGTCATGGTGGTGGCTGCAGCCACTAAGAAGGAACTGGCTGACCCTTCAGTACCTGTCCATCCTCCTAACAAGGAGTCTAGGACTATGGATAGGTACGGCAAGCGGATGTTTTCTTCAGCGACCTTTGTCATGCGGTCGCTGAATTATCTGTGTCACTTCACCCGCCTTCAAAGAGACATGCTCAAAGAAGTGGGTGAGGTCTTACAGGATCCAACAGCTGCGGGGTCTCAGGACAAAATAAACTCCCAGCTGGCAACCCTGAATTCCGTTGTCAACTCCTCCATGCGGCTTATTTCCTATGTGGCCGATGGGGCAAGTAGGACTGCAGGCACAGGCGTGGCCTTACGGTGTCATGCCTGGATGTGGCTTTCTAACTTTGCAGACCCCTTTAAGGCGTCCTTCACTAATTCCCCCTTTGATGGTTCAGCTTTGTTTGCACCTCTGGTGAAGGATACTTTGACCCGATGCGAGCAAGAAGGCAAGACTCTCTCTGCCGTGAGAGTCCGTTTTTCCACCCCATCTAGACCAATACCCTAAGGGTCAGAAGGGTGGGTAAATGTGGTTCCGCAAACCACAAGAGGTCACACCTGACGCAAGAGGTCAGTTCCCCTCTAGAGGCAGGGGGGGACAATAACAGACGCTGCCCTAGGGGCAGAGGAGGTCCGCAAAATCAGGGTAGCAGAGAGTCTCTTTCTGACAAACCCTTCCAGCATCCCTGAGAAGCTGCCCAACTGTCCACCTTCGGAGGCAGTCGGGGGAAGGTTATCACTGTACCCAGAAGCTTGGCTTTCACTCACCCAAGACCAATGGGTACAGTCGATTATATCCGAGGGTTACAAAATCCCTTTTATCCACACCCCAACTCAGCCAAAAGGACTCCTCCCAGACGTTCCACCCAGTCTAAGGGAACAAGCAGTACCAGAAATATCAAAACTGCTAACAAAAAGAGCCATCCAGCCAGTCCCAGTAGACCAACAAGGATCCGGAATCTACTCCAAGTTCTTTTTAGTACCAAACAAGACAGGGGACTGGAGACCAATATTGGATCTCAGCAGACTAAACAAGCCTGTAAGAAGAACGAAGTTCCAGATGGTCACGCTACAGTCCATTCTACCCTTTCTGGGTCAGGACGATTGGATGTGCTCAGTAGACCTTCAGGATGCGTACTACCACATCAAGATGCACAGGTGCTCCAGGAGGTTTCTCCGCTTCCGGCTGGGAGCCAGTCACTATCAGTTCAGAGCCCTGCTCTTTGGTCTCACTACAGCCCCCCGAGTGTTCACCAAATGCATGGCAGCGGTTACGGCTCATCTGAGACATCAAGGATTCCAGGTGTTTCCATACCTAGACGACTGGCTCCTCACTGCCACCACCAGGAGTCAGCTTCTCCTCTCCAGAGATTACACCATTCATACTTGCAAAGGGCTAGGTATCTCCATAAATTTCGAAAAGTCTGCCTTGTCGCCTTGTCAATCTATTACCTTCATAGGCGCCACATTGGACACAGTTCGGCTCTCCATGAAACTAACTGATCAAAGAGTTCTAGATATTCGCAGGCATGTTCACATCCTTCTTCAGAACAACAAAATCCAGGCCAGGTTTGTCCTGAAGGTATTAGGTCTCATGGCAGCAGCCATTACTCTACTTCCCCTAGCTCGCTTTTATATGCGCATCCTTCAGTGGATGCTTTTTTCCCAGTAGTCCTTTCAACAGCTTCCAATGTCACACAACATTTTAATAACCCTGTCTTGCAAGAAACACCTTTCTTGGTGGATGGTCTCCCCTCAAGTCCTTCAGGGCTGACCATTTGTTCCTTCTCCCCCGGTCGCCATGGTGACAACGGATGCCTCCCTGATTGGGTGGGGGGGGGGCATTTTCAGGGCAGGATGGTCCAGGGCACATGGCAACCTTTCGAGTGCCACCTGCACATAAATGTCTTGAAGATGAGAGCAGTACTTTTAGCGTTGCAAGCCCTTCAGGACTCTGTTCCCATCGGGACTATTGCAGTTCAGACGGACAATATGTCCGTAGTGTGGTACATCAACAAGCAGGGCGGAACCAAGTCCTATCCCTTATGTTGAGAGGCACTCAGACTATGGCAGTGGGTGATCTCCTCTCAGCAGTTTCTGATAGCAACGCACATCCCCGGGAAGTCCAACATCATAGCGGACAGGTTGAGCAGAGCCATTCTCATGCCACACGAGTGGTCTCTCAAACAAGCAGTAGTGGAAGAAATTTTTCAGAAATGGGGTCAACCTTGCTGCAATCTTTTTACAACACCTCAAAACAGCAAGTGCCATGACTTCTTCACTCTCTTTCCTCTTCCCGGCCACCCCCCCCAGAGACACTCTAGTCCACGATTGGCCCCGGGGACTTCTGTATGCCTTTCCCCCCTTTCCATTAATCACTCAATTGATTCAGAAAGCTACCGCCGTGAGAGCCACCATGATCCTCATTGCTCCTTACTGGCCTCGACAGATGTGGTTTCCGTTCCTGCATCGTTACCTCTTGGGGCAGCCCTGGCATCTGGACCCAGTGCCAGATCTCTTGACCCATCAGTCGGGACAGCTGCACCACTCCCTCCAATCTCTCAACCTCACAGCTTGGTTGCTCCAATTTCAACCCTAGCCAGGCTTCCCCTTAGTTCCCATTCTGTGCGTGACATACTTATAGCTTCCCTAAAGTCATCTACCAGAAGGATTTATGCCAGCAAGTGGAAGCGTTTTTCCTTCTGGGCAGGAGCTAGAAATATGGATCCTTTTACTGCCCCTATCCAATCAGTCCTAGACTTCCTAGCCGAACTTTTTCACTCAGGGTCTTCTTCCTCCACCATCAGAGTACAGTTAGTGGCTATTTCAAACTTTCATGTAGGCTTTTCGGACTCTAGTATCATGTCCCATAAACTTTGTAAAATCTTTCTTAAAGGTATCCTTTTGCTTAAGCCCCCAATCAGAGACCCCCCACCTCAGTGGGACTTAAATTTGGTTCTAACTTCCTTGAGTCTTCCCCCCTTTAAACCTGCGGCTTCCTGCTCCTTGAAATTGCTCTCTTGGAAGACTCTTTTTCTAGTCGCCATAACATCTGCGAGAAGAGTATCAGAACTTCATGCCCTTTGCATTCGTCCACCTTATCTAGTTTTCCATAAAGACAGAGTGTCCCTCAGGACTAACCCGTCCTTTTTACCCAAGGTTTCTTCTGAGGCGAACCTAAACCAGACTATTGATCTCCCAGTTTTCTTCCACAACTACTCCAACAGAGCGGAACAAAAGCTGCATTTTCTGGACGTTCATTGTCAGCTCCATTGCTATCTGGATAGAATCAAGCAAGCTAGGAAATCTGAGCAGCTCTTCCTATCTTATGCGGCAGGGAAGAAAGGCCTTCCAGTTTCCAAAGTAACCCTTTCTAGATGGCTGGCCTCTGTAATTACTTTCATCTATGACCTCAGACGCCAAAAGCTACTATCAAGTCCCAGGGCTCACTCAACTAGAGCATTAGCCATGTCAATAGCTTTTCCGGCTAGATTACCAATAGATTCCATTTGTGCGGCAGCCACATGGGCCTCTACTCATACCTTTATCTCTCATTACAAATTAGACATGGCCTCCCGAAGCCGGGCGAATTTTGGTTCCACCGTTCTCAAGAGTCTGTTCCGATGAGCCACCCAGGGTGAAGATGCTAGGGACGCGGCCCCATCCAGCAAGAATGAAGGCGAGATTGACAACTTAACATTGAGAAGTTATGTACCTACCATAACATTCCATGTTAGTTGTCTTCTTCTCGCCTTCTTTCTTGCGTCCCACCCTCCATCCCCCTAGCCTGGACAGACCTAAGGATCCTTGGGGATCTTCTTCCTGCCTCAGTATTAACCCCCTTTGGCTATCCTTACTGGTAGCTATAGGTCTAGGTTACTTACGAGTGAGATTTCCTCTTCTCCTTATTTTGGAGATCAGAACTGCTATGGTTTCAGCTATGAAACGAGATCTGGGTAGTTAGCGCCTAGCATTGTGGGATATAGGGTAGCCTCGAGCCGGTATAAATAGCTCTCGAGTTTAGTATAGGCCGAGTCGGAGCCGAGGGTCGGCTCCGAACCCATCCAGCAAGAAAGAAGGCGAGAAGAAGACAACTAACATGGAACGTTATGGTAGGTACATAACTTCTCATTACCCTTTCAGAGAAAGGGGAAGAAAGTACACATGTTGTGAGGAACACTTGAGAAACTGTATCTCATTGCATTATTATTGTTGATTTCCTCATTTCTCTCCTTCCTTAAAGTTTATAAATCTCATTTAATACAATCCTGAATACTGCACATAGGAGGACCGCTTACAGAACAGCCCTGAAATCAAATGCTGACCATTAACTGTACTATAAAAATGGACTGAAATGAACAGTAACATATTTTGTAGTAATTCTTTTAATATTCTAAATTTAAATAATGTCAATGACAAAGCATGAGGGAAGGAGGGGTAATTTTGAACAGTACCTAGATAAAATGCATGATGGTATGATAGATGTTCTCAACCCTTAACGTCAACTGTAATAGCGTGGGAGAATAGAACTAGACACTATCCTTGAAAAAAAAATAACTGGTTGGATCAAGGACAACACTGGAAAACAAGGATTGCGCAGTAACTTCACTAAGTAAGAGAAACATGAAGGGGGTGGTTAGGGGATTTTAACACTGTGCTGATATGCTAGATTTAATAGGGGAACATCTGTACTGAATGACACTAAGGAAAAGACTGTTAATTTGGTGATAAGGAGGGACAACTGAATTCATAACAGAACATTGGCAAGCTAGATGGGAAGGGGAGGTAGCAACCCAACTATATGATCTGAAGATAGAGAGATGAGAATGGCTGACATTAACCCGAAAGTACAAAGGGACTGTCCCAGGAAAAATTGAATAGATGTAGAAATACAGATCTCAACTTAAAGATAAGATAATTAATGAGAGGGTTTAGGAAGAAGCAAATGAATAAGGAGGGCAGTAACAGAAGGGAGACAAAAAAAAAACTTTTTAAGCCTTATTAGAGGCGGGAAGAAGAGAAGCCGCGGTGGTACAGCGATAGCATTGTTGCCTCACAGCAAGAGGTTCTCCTGTTCAATTCATGGCTGGAGTGCCTTCTGTGTGGAGTGTGCATGTCCTCCCCGTGGTTGAGTGGCCTCCACAAACGACATGCGTGAATGGGCATGCCTTCGCTGAAGTTTGGGCTTCGGGCTGGCAACTCGGCACCATAAAAAATCTACTGGCAATCATTAGTGGACCGGAGTTCCACTGTGGCGACCCCTAACCGAGAAAAGACGAAAAGACAAACATTAGAGTCGGGAAGAAGGACAGGATATGCACTCCAGAAGAATGATTGGATGTGGAGTAGGGATGCATTCCAGAATTGCAGCAGCACTGCCATAGTTAAGACAGAGATTTTGGAGGAAGGTGCACTATACATCTCAGCAACAGAGATGCTCTGAATGTGGAAAACGTTCCTGTACATTTGTATCTAGCTTGGGTAGGTAAGATGGGGCGGGTAGAGGGAGATAAAACTGTACATAATTAGTGGCTCCCTAAACAGAGAGGTGAGAATATACACATTAAAAATGTTGATCAGGAGGTGTTGAAAAGATTAAGGAGTAGAAAGGAAACATGAGGGAAACGAATGGAGGGAAGAGGAGCGTTCCTAATAGAGTGATTACAAAGAAAGCTATAGATTGAAGGAAATGGCTAACAATTTAAGATTAGACATCAGGTTGTGGAATGTAAATGGCCTAGGACAAGAACAAAAAGGAAAAGAACAATGGCACACAGAACAAAAGCAAACAGATTAAAGGTTAAAGAAACTCATCTTACTCAAGAGGAACATAAAAAATTAAGGAAAGGGAGTTACGAAGTCAAATCAAGCTCAGCTTGCGGCAGAAAATAAGACAAAAAAGGGGTAGTGATATTACTGAAAAAAAGCATACCCAATGGAAGTACTAGATGTATTAAAAGAATAAGGGTAGATATGCAGGATCAAAGGAATTGATAGAGGTTATAAAAATATCAGTTTTATTGGTTTTCATAGGTTCATGGGTGTTTACTAGGCTAATGACCACAAGGGCCTTTTTAAGCCTAGCCATACATCCCAAATCTCTGACAAGTTCTAATACCCTTGATAAGTGTAAGTTTTGGCCTGAGAAATAAACTTTTTGCAGGTTACTTGTGTCCATTAGAGACACGGGTGCCAAACCAGGGATGAATTTCCAATTTCTGATCCTATTGTCCAAGTTGCACTTGAATTGGGTTAGGGAGGAACTGTGCTTCACATGGATGGGGAGCATGTTCCACAGATGCGTTAGTCTCTGAGATGCATACCTGTCTCTCCAGCAGGTCCTGTTTATATCACAGACAAGGTTCAAGTCTTTAAAATGGGTAATTCTGGTGCTGTTTGTTTTGTGGATATGCAGGAGGTCCATTAGAGTGGGGGCTGGCAATGCTCTGTATGCCAGGCATAGATCTCCCCTCAAAAGCCTGTAGGAGACAGAATACAGGGATAGGGCCTTGAGGCAGTCTGCATAGCACATTTTACTTATACCCTGTATTTTTTTAGTGAGAAACCTCTGTGGACGTTCCAGTTGTTGGATATGCCTGGTTAGGTACATACCAAAGGGAGCAATTGTACTCAATGATAGGTCTGATGAATGCCAGATACAGTGGAACAATGACTTCCTTGGACTTGGATGCCATACCTTTGTTTGTAAGTTGCACAAAATAGAAAGGTTTCTTCACCACTGTAGACACATGATGGTCAAAGGCTAGATTACTGTATGTGTGTGTCCCTAATTCCCTGACTACTGGGTCAACTCTAAGGGGTGTGCTATCAATATGATAGTTACCAAGGATGGATGACTTCCCAAAGGATACTGTTATGCATTTCTTGGCATTTAGTTTTAGTCCATGGCTCATCCCTTCCAAAACAGCATTTCATGAAATGAGAGGACTTTTGCTGATAGTAAGATTCCAAGAAGGATTAGGAGCATGTATGGGAGACTAGAATATCACAATTAATGGGGATCAAACTGGTTCTGAAAGAGGGAGGAGGACAATTGACAATCTAAGAAGGATGTTGTTACTTATAAAACCCTGGCCTGATAGCATAGAAGTTAAGGCACAGGATTACAAACTGGTACACCTTGGTTCAAAATCTGTCTGGAGAACAACCGGGCAGCAGCAGTATCTGCGTGGAAGAAAGTTTTGGCAGTCTACATTTGTAAAATATGCCATGAAAACCAAGGGGGTCTTCCCATAGAGTTACCATGAGTTGATTTTGACTCAGAGGCATATTACTTGATTGTTTCAAGATGCACAGATACTAGGTAGAGAGTTGGTATTGATATCTTTAGATGCCGAAAAGGTGTTCAACAGGGCTAGCTGGTGGTATCTTTTTGGGACCCTGCAGAAAAAACAGTTTCTGGAGAGTTAGATTGAAATGTCTGAGGGGAATATATGATGATGTGTCAGCAGTGGTGAAAATAAGAACAAATTTATCAGGTGTGATTGAGATCAGAAGAGTCACGAGACAAGGGTGCCCGCTCTTTGCATTATATATTATGCCGCCGGCAGAAACCATAAGAGAGAGACACATTAAGGGTTATTTATGGGGTACAGGAGAAAAGAAGAATTCATTATAAACAGATGATGGCCTACTCACCTTGTTAGATTACAGAACAGATGTAATAACATTATTGGTGATAATGCTAGCATTTGGAAACGAGTCAGGATGTAAAATAAATCAGACAAAATGAAAATATTAATCATAAGTAAGAAAAATCAGGGAAAGGAAGATGAGAGTATAGCCAGAATGTTAGGGAATGAAATTAAGTATCTGTGAATTAAGTTAAAGGAAACAGTAGAGGAGATAATGAAAAAAATGTATTAAGAGATACAGTGGATATGAAAAGTGTACACATCCCTGATAAAATGCCAGGTTTTTGTGATATCAAAAAAATGAGACCACAGTAAATAATTTCAAAAGTTTTCCCACCTTTAATGTGACCTATAACCTGTACAATTCAATTGAAAACAAATCTGTTGGGGGAAAAAATATAAAAAATAAAAAAGTGCTATAAGCTGGTTGAATAAGTGTGCATACCCTTAAACTAAACTTTGTTGAAGCACCTTTTGATTTAATTTCAGTATTCGGTCTTCTTGGGTAGGAGTCTATCAGCATGGCATATCTTGACTTGGCAATATTTGCCCACTATTCCCTGCAAAAGTGCTCCAAATCTGTCAGATTGCGAGGGCATCTTTTGTGCACAGCCCTGTTCAGGTCACCCCACAGATTTTCTATTGGATTTGGGTCTGGGCCATTCCAAAACTTTAATTTTCTTCTGGTGAAGCCATTCTTTTGTTGATTTGGATGTATGCTTGGGGTCATTGTCATATTGAAAGGTGAAATTCCTCTTCATCTTCAGCTTTCTAGCAGATGCTTGAAGGTTTTGGGCCAAAAGTGACTGGTATTTGGAACTGTTCATAATTCCCTCCACCTTGACTAAAGGTGCAGTTCCAGCTGAAGAAAAGCAACCCCAAAGCATGATACTGCCACCACCATGCTTCGTAGTGGGGATGGTGTTCTTTTGGTGATGCGAAGTGTTCTTGCGCCAAACGTACCTTTTGGAATTGTGACCAAAAAGTTCAACCTTGGTCACATCAGACCATAACTCATTTTCCCATATAAAACAAAAATAAACTCAAACCAAGTAAAACAAAAAGTCCACGTGAGGCTAATGACACACCAGCAAAGACCGCAAAGAACAGCAATAGCGTATACAGATTTATTATCCGCTTTCGTACCAAACTTCATCAGAATAAGTACACATATTAGAAATATACACTTAAGTACTACAATGAAACCATGTGATTAACCAATCAATTAAATAATCAATTAAATATTCAAACTGACAAAACCTAATAAAAAATATATATATACACACACAAATATATATGACATTTTTTAAAAAACATATTTAAACTAAAACTTTTACAGTTGATACCTAAAAATGAAAATAAACTAAATTTCCTTCTTTATTAATATTTAATTTACGTTGTTTTAAAAAACACTTAATATTAATGGTCTCATTGAGACCTGGGGCTATATCAGATTTTAATTTTATTTGCCAATGTGCTTCCCTTTGCAAAAGATAATTTTTAAAATCGCCATCTCTCATATCCTTCTGACCTACCTCAAGTATAGAAAAAAGGAATTTACTAAAGGATAAACAATTTAATGAATGCTTAAATAAAGCATTCTTTTCATCTTTAGATTTGATGGCATATAAATGTTCCCTAATTCTTATTTTAAGCTCCCTGGTGGTCATCCCTATATAAAATGCAGTACAAGTTGAACATAAAGCAATATAAATGACTCCACTAGTGTTACAATTTACGTAACCTGGTACCTCCAGAGTCCTGCTACAAGTACTAACTGAAATATAGGGACCCACAGAAATCTCCTCAATCTAGGGCTAATTATGTGAGAACTGTTGTTGATATCAAAAAGTTTTCCCGAAAGCTAAATTTGCATTATTTGTTGCATGATTTACCTATAACAGAACATGCTTTTGTTAAACCTTCTGTGTATTGTCCAAAATTACATCATACCTTAAAAGTGTTTGAGGAAATGTGTATTCAGGATGTAGATAGGTTGTTGAATGATTACCCCAGTACTCTGGGCAATATTTCAGATGTTGAAAGGCAAGCATTAAGTAATTTAACATCTATGACAAGGGAATTTCGCTTTATGAAAAGCGATAAGGGGAATAATATTGTCATCATGAAGAGGGAGTCTTATGTCAAGGGTATGTTAGACCTTTTGGCAAACAAAGATGAATATGAAATTGTCCCACTTTTCGAAATTAAGCGTTGTTTTCGTATGGTTCAAGCATATTTATATGATGCCCTTATGAATGGGGAAATGAGCTTTGAATTATACGAATTTTGTAGTATTGAACATCCTAGGATAGGGGTACTTTTTGGGATTCCTAAGGCCCATAAGTCAACCCTAGACCCGCCATTTCGACCGATTGTTTCGGCTTCCCATTCAGTTACGGAAGGGGTTTCTTTGTTTTTAGATGCAATTTTAGGGCCCATTGTTTCCACACAACCTTCTTTTATTTGGGATTCCTGGCATTTTCTCAAGAAAATAAATAAGTTTGTCAATACTTGTGGTTTCAATTCTAGTACACAGATAATGTTTACTTTTGATGTTGTCTCCCTTTTTACTTGTATTCCCCACCAAGAGGGTGTTGAAGCCATACGACAATTTTTAACCTCTAACTGTCTTAATTTTACTAATGACAAGGTGTCCTTTTTATGTAGATTATTAGAGGTGACTTTGGAAAATAATTTTTTTCTTTTTGAGAAAACTTACTATAGGCAAAAGAGGGGGGTTGCTATGGGTTCCTCAGCAGCCCCAGCATTTGCAAATTTGGTCATGGCCTGGTGGGAGAAACAATTTCTCCCCACCCTGGCCGACAAATACAAAATTCAGTTTTTTTGTCGATTTATGGATGATTTATTTTTTATTATTGATGGTGATATCAGTACTGTTGACAAGTTTTATACTGATATTAATTTACTTTCGGATTATTTAAAATTTACTAAGGGCACAATGGGGTTGAATGTTAATTTTTTGGACATCACACTTAAATGGGACTTTGAAGAAAGCAGACTTCATAGTTGCATTTATCGCAAAAGGACATTTAATAACGGTTATTTACACTACAAGAGCGGGCATCCTAAGTATATAACCAACAATATCCCCAGGGGGCAATTTATTCGGGCAAGCCGCATGACCTCTAAGGATGCGGACTTGCATCAGGAATTTTCCTTTATTTCCTCCTTGTTTATTAAGAGGGGATATGACCCATCTATTCTTGATGGTGCAAAGGCTGACATTTGGTCCAAAAGGGAGTCTAAATACTTTCCATTGTTAAATTTTCAAAATGATGAAGTGGAGCCCCCTTGCGGAAATGTTGTTGATAACAAAATGAATGCTAATTTAATTTGTTCACTTGAGATGAGCTCTGATTGTCAGGGCATTCAAAATATTATTAGGAAGAACTGGGGCATCATTAAGGGTAATAAGGATATTTTTCATGCTGTAGGAGAAAGGCCCATTTTTGTTCAAAAGAATGGTCTTAATATAAAACGGATTTTGGAAATTCACCAGAATAAGGCTTCTAGATTGGGGTTCAATAAAAGGGGCATGTACATTTGCAATCAATGCAATATTTGTCGTTTTATTTCTGTGGGTCCCTATATTTCAGTTAGTACTTGTAGCAGGACTCTGGAGGTACCAGGTTACGTAAATTGTAACACTAGTGGAGTCATTTATATTGCTTTATGTTCAACTTGTACTGCATTTTATATAGGGATGACCACCAGGGAGCTTAAAATAAGAATTAGGGAACATTTATATGCCATCAAATCTAAAGATGAAAAGAATGCTTTATTTAAGCATTCATTAAATTGTTTATCCTTTAGTAAATTCCTTTTTTCTATACTTGAGGTAGGTCAGAAGGATATGAGAGATGGCGATTTTAAAAATTATCTTTTGCAAAGGGAAGCACATTGGCAAATAAAATTAAAATCTGATATAGCCCCAGGTCTCAATGAGACCATTAATATTAAGTGTTTTTTAAAACAACGTAAATTAAATATTAATAAAGAAGGAAATTTAGTTTATTTTCATTTTTAGGTATCAACTGTAAAAGTTTTAGTTTAAATATGTTTTTTAAAAAATGTCATATATATTTGTGTGTGTATATATATATTTTTTATTAGGTTTTGTCAGTTTGAATATTTAATTGATTATTTAATTGATTGATTAATCACATGGTTTCATTGTAGTATTTAAGTGTATATTTCTAATATGTGTACTTATTCTGATGAAGTTTGGTACGAAAGCGGATAATAAATCTGTATACGCTATTGCTGTTCTTTGCGGTCTTTGCTGGTGTGTCATTAGCCTCACGTGGACTTTTCATTTTCCCATATGCTTATGGGAGACTTGATGTATAGTTTTGCAAATTTTAGCCAGACCTGGATGTTCTTCTGTGTAAGAAAATGCTTCCGTCTTGTAACCATACCCCATAGGCCAGGCATATGAAGAATATGGGAGATTATCATGTAATACTTAACCAGTACTTGCCAGAAATTCCTGCAGCTCCTTCAGTGTTGCTGATGGCAGCCTCCTTGACCAGTTTTCGTCTCGTCTTTTCATCAATTTTGGAGTGACGTCCAGTTTTTTGCAACATCACTGTTGTCAATATTTTCACTTTTTGATGATTGCCTTCAGTGTGTTCCATGGTATATCCAATGCTGTGGAAATTTTTTTGTACCCTTCTCCTGACTGATACCTTTCAACAATGAGATCCCTTTGATGCATTGTAAGGTCACTGTGAACCATGGCTTTTGCTGTAGCAGGCAACTGAATAAATGTCAGGAAAATCCTACTAGGACAGTTGAACTTTATTTGGGGTTAATCAGAGTCTCTTTAATTGATGGCAGGTGTGTACCCAAGAAGACTGAATGTTGTAATTAAATCAAAAGGTGCTTCAACAAATCATTACAGCCGAGTGCACCTCCAGGCATTTCTGCAATTACCTCCTACTGCTCCTCTAGGCGTCAAATATTGCTTGTTTATATTAGCATTGATAATTACAAAACCATGCTGCATACAAGGCATCAGAATATTTTTATCCTGAAGAACAGAAGATGGCAAACACAATTGCATTGATATTTAACCTCTGTCAATCAGTATTTGTTAGGAGTGTAAAGTGATAACTTCATTTTTTAAATGTTCAAGCCACACCCACTGGGAGTTAAAGGTACACACTCAAAAGAGCTGTACTGGAGGAAATGAGTTAAGGGTGTGCATGCTTATGCAACCATCTTATTGTAAGTTTTTTATATTTTTCATCTAACAGATTTGTTTGTTTTTCAATTGAATTGTACAGGTTATCTGTCACATTAAAGGTGGGAAATGTTTTGAAATTATTTATTGTGGTCTCATTTTTTTATATCACAAAAACCTGGCATTTTAACAGGGGTGTGTACACTTTTTATATCCACAGTAAGGTCTACTTCACGTTGTTGTAAGCTGACCATATCAAGTCTGATATTGTCAGCACGACAATATCGAAAGTGAAGAACATTGTGCAAGTAAACAGAAATCTCCGTAAGGGGAGATTTCCATTTACCTCAATGTAGTGCGGTCTCGGTGTTGGTATATTTAAGTAGGGGGTGTGGGGGGGGGGGCTTGCCCCCCTGCCTATGCCATTTTGTTTTTTTTTTTACCTTATTCGATGTTTTACTTAATCGATCAATAACGTTCGACCTTTATTGATTCAATTAAGTAAACTTTCGATAACGTGATATAGACGCCCACAGTATATGGCAAAGGGAAGTGGCAAATTGGTCGATAGAAGGTTCTGAGCTTGGACGTAGATCAAAGACTAGAGCTGTTGCAGATGTATGTAATGTCATAGTGTTTATATACAGGGAAGGCATTTTGGGAGCTGCCATATAGTATCTTTCTGAAGAGGGTAAAGCAAATATATTGCAGTTTTATATGGGAGGAGCAGAAGCCTATAGTAGTATGGGACTGAATTACTGAAGCAAAGGAAAGAGGAAGGTTAGGAGTACCTGACTTGAAAGAATTTTTACAAGCAAGTTTAATAGTAAATGATCTGAGAGTGATGGGTATATTTTACAGTTCTGAATGGAAGATGATGTTAGATTTGAGAGAGATAAAATTGAGAAGAGAGGTATGTAATCAAAATTTCTTTAGAAAAGCACAACACAGAAGTGGACTTGCCTTGGACGAGGCAAGTACAGAAAGAGTTTCCAAAAGTTTGGCATGATGGGGATGGAAGCAAGTGGAGAACATGGGTGGTCTCTATAGGAAGGCTAAAAGAACAGGTAGAAAACAAAAGAATTTTATGGAGATGGAGCAGGAAACAGAACCAAGTTAGAAACTGTTCTCAAATATATACTAGATGAAAACTGAAAACAGATTATCTGATGTTGTCCTTTTCATTCTTCCTCAGCGTATGGGTTCGGATCCGATACTCAGATCTGAGTTGGACGCATATTCCAGACTTTGAATCCAGCTCTCTCTCCTCCCTCTACCCACAATGCTTTACTCCATACACCTCAGATCTCATTTAATGCCATTGCGAACAGATGCAGATTCCAAGCTCTCGAGTGCTAGTATAAGGCTTTTGTTTGTTACATTTTTTTATATATATTCTCCTTTTCTATATCTACATACATACATAGTTTCCTCCCTCTCAGTTTCTCTTGCTGATTTTGGGACTTTTTATTGCTTCATAGTACTATTGCTATGCAGTAACTTTTTGCCATCATTGGTATTTTCTGTTTACCATTCACTCAGAGTATCTCTTATTTACCATAGTTGGTAATTCAGCTTTTCTTTCTCCTTTCTACCTTTCCCTATTAAAAAAAAAAAGTTTTATACTTATTTTTTTGCCTTCTTTACAATTCTGTCTTATAAGGATAGCATGGGTGTTTTTCTTCAAACAAGTCTGACAAACCCATAGGTTTTAAAAAGTGCACTTCTTGTGGGCACAAGATCCTGAAGTCAGATGCCCGAAAGGAGTGTGTGTGCTGTCTTGGGGCTGGACATTTGGATACTGCATGTGAGATCTACTCCATGTTCAACTCTAGAGCTTTAGCTTACAGATGAAGTAAATTGATTCTAATGGGTCTTCTTCCTTCTGATTTTTTTCAGGGACTCAAACCCTCCCTCGAAGCATGGCAAGTCTGCTCCTCTGGAGCAAAGGAAGCTCTGCCCTCTTAAGTCTCCCAAGTCTTCCTTGGAGCCTCCGGTAAATACTAGAAAAATGTTGGATCCAACACTATCAGATCGTAAGATTTGACACTCAGATCTGAAGCCTTCAGATCCTAAGGCTTCAACTTCCATGATCACAATAAGCCTTACAATGACATCTTCAGATTTCAGACCATCAGATCCGAAGCGAGGTACCTGTTATAAGAGTACTACTCCTGAGTTAGCCATTAGACCAGTTTCACCTACCCAGCCTTCCAAATTGCTAAAAACTCCTAGGAAGCATTCAAGGCCTCAATCCACTTCTTACTCTAGGTCCTTCAGGAGCTTGTGGAAAGCAGATGTGCGTAGGATTATGCAAAAGTTTCTAACAGCTCAGATCCAGATGGGGGTCTTAACCAGCTCCTTCCCCTGCCGGATCTGTGAATATGCCTACCGCCTCAAAAGCTGTTTTTTCTCCTCCTCCAGTCTGTTCAGTGGTTTCAGAGCCCTAGGATCCTAGATTCCCGGGAGGTCCATTGTTGGATCCAAAGAAAGCTTCTTCCTCCACTCCGGCGATATCCTTGAGTAGTTCTGCTCTAAACAGAATGGGTCTAGGAGCTGAAGTGTCACTGTCTGATCTGAGGGAATAGGCTCGGCATTGATTTTTGTCAGATCCATCCCTTCCTGTCAGAGCCTTAGTCCTGGACAGCACAGATCTGGTTCCACCCCCGAGGTAAGAACCTACCTTCATTGGAAGTTTTGGCTTCGAGGAGCCTGGTTGGGGTCTCTCCAGGTCTGTTGGCTTTCGATGTGGAGGGAAGGGCTTTTCCTCTCCACAAAGATCCATCCTCTCATGTTTTGGATCCTGCTCCTTTTTTTCCATCTGTTCCAAGCTCTGAGTCTCTCAGAGCTGTTCCACATAGACAGGCAGAACCAATAAGTGTCCAGCCAGTTCCATTAGAAGAAGTTCCCCTCTGTTCCAACACCTTGCTTGAACATCCCACAGAGGATGTACATCAGAAGAGGGCATGCAAAAGGAAACACATTGACTCCCCAGTGGAGTCTGTCATGGAGGTTACTGATTTTGATGAAGGAGAGGGATCCCCCAGATCACCTCCAGGTGACATCTCCTTTGGAGATATTTTAGAGATCCAGAAACAGAAAGGTGGTTGGTCTTCCCAAAACCCCTCACCAAAAGAATCAGTAGTGTTGTAGGCTTTTGGTTTTGGCCTAAGTCTTGGCTTACCCCCTGGTGGATGAACTTATTGATCTAGTTGCACATCAGGCATGGAAGGAACCAGATACTGTTAAACCCATTCTTAAAGGACCCATCAAGTTTTTAGTCCCACTGACCAACAGACCGCACTGGAGCAAAGGGGTCCTAGTTGATGCCATGTTGCTGGTGGTGGCAGCCTCCAAGAAAGCGCTAGTGGAACAGAGGTCTGCTCTTATTCTGCCTAACAGGGAGTCTCAAGAGTTGGACAGGTTTGGAAAGCAAGTTTTTGCCTCTGCAACCTTTGCCCTGAGGTCACTAATTACCTTACAGATTTTGCTTGACTTCTGAGAGATTTGACCAAGGAGCTTTCAAATACTCAGAGTACATGTCTGCTGAGGATTTCAAAAGGACAACCTCTTAACTGGCCACTGTCTTGTCCATATCCAGTGCTTTGATGAGGTTGATCTCTCACACTGCTGAAGGAACCTCATGAGCAGCTGGTTCAGGAATTGTCATAAGGAGACAAGCCTGGCACTACTGTCTGAAGTAATCGCACTCATGATAATTAAATCCTCTGTATTAGTAAGCTGCAATTTTAAGTTACTTCACAATTGTTGCATTCAGTTTCTCTGCATATGCAGTGCCTAATAGTATCAAGGATGTGCATGCTGAGTAACAGTAGGCTGTTGCAACTTAAAGGATAACCAAAGCAGTGGCTGAGGACAAGATGGTTCATACTGTCCACCTTCACCTGGCCAGGACATTTGACACAGTACCCCACTCAGGGCATTGTTGAAAAACTCAAGAGGTTAGAGACTAACTTGTATGTCACTTAGTGGATAGCCAACTGGCTCACAGACAGGACACAGGAGGCTAGAATTGGGGAGTCCACCTCTACAAAGAGGCCAATGACAAGTGGAGTCCCTCAGAGATCTGTCCTTGGACCACTCCTTTTTGTCATTTACTTCTCTAAAGTCAGGACCAATGTCAGTGTTCTCTAGCTGACTTAATTTGCAGATGATTGCAAATTAGGAGCTGTCATTGAATCCCACACTGACACAAATGTTCTCCAGGAGGGGCTGACACAGACAAATAACTGCTGTCAGAGCCATGGACTAAAACTGAATGCCAAGAAATGCATAATAGTATCCTTCAGGAAGTCGTCTATCCCTGGTAACTATCATATTGACAAGACACCCCTTAGAGCTGACCCAGTAGTCAGGGACTTACGGATATACATAGATAGTAATCTAGCCTTTGACCATCATGTGTTTACAGCAGTGAGGAAATCATTCTATGTTGCTCAACTTGTAAACGAAGGTATGGCATCAAAGTCCAAGGAAGTCATAGGTCTGATGAATGCCAAATAAAGTGGAACAATCATTGAGTACAGTGCCCCTTTGGTATGTACCTAACCAGCCATATCCAAGAATTGGAACATCCATAGAGGTTCCTTACTAAAAGAATACAGGGCTTAAATAAAATGTCCTGTGCAGACCACCTCAAGGCTCTGTCCCTGTATTCTGTCTCCTACAGGTTTTTGAGGGGAGATGTATGTCTGACATACAAGACATTGTCTTACCCCACTCTGATGGACCTCCTACATATCTGCAAGACAAACAGCACCAGAATTATCAGTTTTAAAGAATTAAACCTTGCCTGGGATATAAGTAGGACCTGCTGGAGAGACAGGTATGTATCCCAGAGATTACCCCATCTCTGGAACAGGCTCCCCATCCATGTGAAGCAGAGTTCCTCCCTAACCCAATTTAAGTGCAACTTGGACAATTGAATGTGGAACAGGAAATTCATCCCTGGTTTGGCACCTATGTCTCTAATGGAAATGGTCAACCTGTTAATGGCTCATCTCCCAGGCCCTAGCTTGTAAATGTTTCATCTCCCAAGCCCCTGATTACACTTATCAAGGGTATCAGAACTTGTGAGAGGTTAATGCTTGGCTAGGCTTAAAAAGGCCCTTGGGTCATTAGCCTAGTAAACACTTATGAATGTATGGATGTGGCTTTACGACTTTGAAGAACCTTTTACAGCGTCATTTATTAATGCCCCATTTGATGGCACTTCCTTGTTGGGCCGTTAGTAAAAGGGACACTTACCCACAGCGGACAAGATGGAAAGACCCTATGTGAATCAAGTTTTCTGCCTCTCAACTAACATTTTCCAGGAATCAGAGAGGCGACAAGAAGATGTGGTTCCAGAAATCTGAGGGACCTTTCCAAGATCTGTGCAGTGACAATACCTCCAGAGGCAGAGTAAGAAATTTCAATGGTAGACATTCGTCTGCAGAATCGGGGCTTTAGAGATTATTTTTTGGACCAGCCCTTACAACGCTCCTGAAGCGCTGCCCGACTGTCCAACTCTGGAAGCAGTCGGGGGTCAATTGTCTTTGCACTCAGATGCCAGGGCATAATGTCCAGGGGTTATTACATACTGTTTTTCCTTTTTCCATCTTAAAAAAGGAAAAAAACTTCCCGATGTTCCACCCAGTCAGATTAAGGCAGCAGCACAAGAAATCTAAAAGCTGCTAGACAAGAGAGTCATCCAGAAAGTTCCTTCAGACCAGATAGGATTCAGAACTTATTCATGCTTATGTTTAGTGCCAAAGAAAACAGGAGACCTCAGGCACATTTGGGATCTAAGCAACTTACATAAGTACATACAGAAAGCAAAGTTCTGAATGGTCATGTTCCAGTCCATTCTACCTTTTCTACACGAGGACGATTGGATGTGCTCTATAGATCTTCAGGATGCGTACTGTCATATCAAATAGACAGGCGATCCAGAAGATATCTTTATTTTCGACTGGGAGCCAGTCATTACCAATTCAGACCCCTACAGTTTAGACTCACCACACCCCCCAGGGTGTTTACCAACTACATGGCAGTAGTGGCATCTCATTTGAGACTGAAGGGATTCTAGGTGTTTCCAAATCTAGATGACTGGCTTCTCACCACTGCTTCCAAACATCTCCTTCTACATGCCAGGGACTGTTTGCTCCAGATTTACAATTCATTGAGCATAACAATAAATCATGCCAAGTCAAACTTAACACCAGTACAGGGCTTGGAGTTCATTGGTGCTCTTCTAGATACGACAAACACAAATAGTGGCTTTACCTCCTCATCTTATTTCTATTATCAGAAGCCAGGTGCATCTTCTCCTTGCTCATTCAGCTCCCCCAGCAAGGTCAATACTGCAAGCACTAGGTTCTATGGCAGCGGCCATCTAACTACTTCATTTGGCATGCTTCTTTATGCGGGTTCTTCAATGGACCTTAGCTGTACAGTGGTCCATTCTATATCAACCACTGTCCTTTCCAGTCAGGCTGACCTCAGTTTGCAAACAGTACATCCAGTGGTGAATGCAATCCGATGACCTTCATCTAGGCAGACTCTTTGTTCTACCAACCCCGATGGCCACAGTGACCATGGGTTCTTCTCACTTAGGCTGGAGGGACATTTCCTGGGAAGAATGGTCCAAGTTACATGATTCCCTCCAAGAGACCAAGTTGCATGTCAGTGTTCTAGAGATGAGTTCTAGATCAGTCCTATTAGCACTACAGACATTTTACAATGCTCTCCCTTTAAGAACTATTGTGATTCAGACCAAAAACATGTCTGTAGTCTGGTAGATTAGCAAACAAGTAGGAACTTGATCTTATTCCCTTTGCAGAGAGGCCATGAGGGTATGGGAATGGGTGATCTTATGAGTACACTTTCTAATTGTGATACACATTCCACTAATGTGCTAGTGGACAAACTAAGCAGATCCATTTTGATGCCCCACAAGGGGTCTCTCAATCATTTTGTGGTGGATAAGATCTTCCGGCATTGGAGTCGACCTTGCTGTGACCTATTTGCCACTCTTCTGAACAACAAGTGCAGCATGTACTTTGTTGTGATCCCACCTCAGAGGGAGTAAACGAAAGATCTTCTAGTTCATGCTTGGCCCACGAGTCTCTTTTATAGTTACACTTCTCTTCCCTTGATTCACAGATTTTTGCAGAAAGCAAGCAGGCTCATTGTCTCTTTCTGGCCTCGGCAAATATGTTTCCTCTTCCTACGGTCTCATCTTCGTTATCCTGCATGGATATTGGAGCCAACTCTGGATCTCCTATCGCGCACCAATCAGGGATTCAATATCCCAACATTTGAAGCCTAAGACTAACCGCATGGTTTCTCCATTTCCAGTAATAGACGGCCCGGGCTTTCTTCTCCTGTACATGACATTATATTGGCTTCTCAAAACAAATGTACCAAAAAGGTATGCAAAAGCAAATGGAAAAGATTTTCCCTTTGGGCTTTGAATAGAGAAATTGACCCTTTTCTGCCCCAGTCTTTATGATTCTCCAATTCTTGACAACATTTTTT
This sequence comes from Protopterus annectens, assembly GCF_019279795.1. Classification (NCBI taxonomy): domain Eukaryota; kingdom Metazoa; phylum Chordata; order Ceratodontiformes; family Protopteridae; genus Protopterus; species Protopterus annectens. The sequence continues at coordinate 19,849,620 of NC_056737.1, read as the reverse complement.
TTGAAGAAGGAGCTAGTTTCACTACAATTAAACTTCATCTGGTAGCTATTTCCAATTTTCACACGGGGAACAGACATGTTTCTCTAGCTTTGTCTAAAGTATGTAAAGCTTTCATGAAAGGAATTTTCCTACTAAGGCCTCAAACAAAGTATTCCTCACCACCTTGGGATCTGACAGTTGTGCTACAGGGCCTAATACAGAGACCTGTTGAGCCTTCAGCTACATCCGATTATGGGGTTTCCTTAAAGACTATTTTACCTAAAGTGGCTTTCTGAAAATAACATTAACCAATCCATACATTTAACAGATGTTCTTCATCTCACATTGCTGCAGTCCTTACTTATGGGGGTAGTCCGCTGTCCTCGGTCGGCCCGAATACCAAAGTATTAGGCTGACGTCGGTCATGGGCGCCTAGATCTGACATCAGAGTGTCAGGGTATAAAGGTGCATGACCGACGTCATATCCCCAGTCTTTTTTGCCGCATGGTCCGATGCAGAAGCAGCGTTGCAAGTGCCGTTCGGCGTTCTGAAATTTTTCGTTTTCGGAGTTTCAGACCGATACCAAGTTGGGCTAAGTACCCGTTGGGAATATTTTTGTTTTTCTTGCCTCAGTTACTTACCGGATGTCAGAAAAAGTGAATAATTGTATTTCTTGTGGGAAACAGATACCGCATAGGGATTACCACTCGCTTTGTATTCCTTGTTTGGGACCGAGCACGGCGTAGTTGGGTGTCGGTTTTGTGCTAGGTTTAATAAGCGCACTATAAAGCGGAGGTTAGATTGCGCTAGGTTAGTCTTTGGCAAGAGGTGTAATTATAATATGCCGTCGGATGTTCCGCGCCTGCTTCTACTAAGAAGCGCAAAGACAAATCTTTAAAGCCTAGGCAGGATGATTCGTCCGTTTGGACGCGGACCTTTAGAAGCTACAGCTGAACAGGTGGATCCGGCTGAAGTTTCTGTTGAGTCCCGGGGGAAACTTTGATTTTACAAGATGTGGCCTCTCAGGAGGCAGGTCAGGCTGAAGGGGCCTCTCAGGTTACTATTCTCCCTTCTATGCCTAAGGTGGTTAGGCCTTCTGCTACTGTTTCTAAGGCTCCTTCTAAGGGCAGGTCTGTTTTGCCTTCCTCTGGTGTCAGTTCTGGTTCTTCAGGGTCTGTGCCTAAAAAGCACATGCTTAAAATGGCAGAGGATTTGATTACTTTAATTAGAGGTTCTATGCCCCTCCTGATAAGAGGCCCAGGATGGAGCCAGAGTTGGAAAGTTTGGAGCAGGCCTCAGATGATTCAGAGTCTTCTGCTGAAGACATTCAAGATTTCCCTCCTTATTCTGATTCTGATGCAGAGGATTCCACTCATTCTGCTTCTCCTCCAGAGGATTTTTCATTTTCAGAAACTCTGCATTCCATGAGGGAGCATTTTAAGTGGGAGGGACAGGATTACTCTGATTCACGGAAGAGGCTTAGGGAGTTCTTGTTTTACCACAGCATAGACCCTTAGCTATACCTCCGGTTTTGGATGTTGTTTCAGATGTTTTCTCGGAAGCTTCCCTTAATCCAGATTCTGTGCCTCCTGCCCCAGTTAAACCGGACAGGTATTACAGGGTGCCTGAGGCTCATTAATATCTGTATAAGAGTCCTAGGGCGGACCCAGAAACTATTAGTCAGGGGCCTAAGGGTGTTAGAGCCTCTGTTGTTAAGAATCCGGTTCCTCTGGATAAGGAAGCTAGAGCTTTGGATAGATGGGGTAAGAAGGTGTATACCTCTTCTACTTTAGCAATGAGAGCTTTGAACTGCCAGTTTCATATGTTGAAGTATCAGAATTTCCTCCTTTCTCAGCTAAGATCTAAAGTGGATGCTTTGGCAGAGGGCATAGAGTGTAAAGAATTGCAGGATTTAGTGCATGTTTCTGAACAGGTGGGTAAGCACTCTTTGCAATGTGGTTTTGATGCTTTACAGGCTTCTTCTAGGGTGGCTGCCACTGGTTCAGTTATTCGTAGGCACGCCTGGCTTAAGGATCAGAATTTGTCTGAGCATGTTAAGTCTAGAATTCTGGATGCCCTTTACAGTCTGAAGTTTTGTTTGGTCCTCCTGTGGAGTCTGTCTTAAAGAAAATGGAAGACAAGGCTAAGTCTATGCAGACTGTTAAAGATTTTTTGCAGGTACAACCTCCAAAGTTTAGTAGAAATTGGCCTACTAAGGGGTGGACGTACCCTTCTTCTGATTCTCAGTCTAGGGGTAGATCTAGGCGTGGTAGGGGCAGAGCTCAGAATACCTTCAGGCCGAGACAATGGAGTTCGCCTGCTCAATCTGCTGGTGAGGGCAGGGGCCAGTCCTTTCGTAAACAGGCCCAATGACCTGCATTTTCAGCTGCCAGATTCTTCTTACCTGGCAGCTCCTTTGGGAGGAAAGTTGGCTCTTTTCAAGCAAAATTGGGATTTAGTCACCCAGGACAAATGGGTATTGGACATTATAAACCGAGGTTACAAGTTCTATTTCCACACCATGCCTCCTTTCAAAGGCATGCCAGACGTCCCTCCTTGGCAAAGGATAGAGGCTCTCAGACAAATTTCTTTACTTCTTCAAATAGGAGCTATACAGCCAGTTCCTCTGTCAGAAGTGGGCCTAGGATTTTATTCTCGCCTGTTTCTAGTTCCAAAGAAAGGGAACACGTGGAGACCAATTTTGGATTTATCTATCCTCAACACTTACCTGGACATTCCAAAGTTCAAGATGCTGACTTTACAACAACTTTTACCTCTGTTGGGAAAAGATCACTGGATGGTTACTCTGGATCTCAAAGAGGCTTACCTTCATGTTCCTATCAGGCCCAGTTGCAGGAGGTACCTGCGTCTTCGGGCTGGAAATTTACATTATCAGTTCTCTGCATTGCCCTTTGGCTTATCTACTGCCCAGAGTGTTCACAAAGGTTCTGGCTCCAGTGATAGCATTTTTCAGACTAAGAGGAATACAGATTTATCCTTATTTGGACGACTGCCTGATTATTGCACAAGAAAAGGACGAACTTCTTCATCATCTACAGTATGTGATGGCAGTGTTAAGATGCCTAGGGTATTCTGTGAGGGAAACAAAGTCCAGTCTAGTACCCTCTCAGGACATGTGCTTTCTGGGTGTGAGACTGAATACAGCTTCCCAGATGGCCTTTTTGACCCCGGACAAACAAAGAAGCCTTTCTCTTTATTTCCAGCAAATGTCTCTACGGTCCAGGCTGACTGCAAGGACAGTCCTTCAAGCCTTGGGGTTCATGGCATCTTGTATTCTGGTGCTTCCCAATGCCAAATTGCATATGAGAAAGCTTCAATGGTATCTCAAAAATGTGTGGACACAGCACTGCCAAGATCTAGACACTGTCATTCAGATAATACCTTGCATTCAGAAGGAGTTTTTGTGGTGGGCTCAGGAATGTCACCTAAACAAGGGACTCTCTGTGACCCGCCAGAGGCGAGTCAGATTCTAACGACAGATGCCTCGGACAAGGCTTGGGGAGCACACCTCAATGGAAAATGGGTGCAAAACACGTGGCCTGTCAAACTCCAACATTTGCATATCAACTTGAAGGAAATGTTAGCAGTCCAGTTTGCATTGATGGCTTTCAAAGATTTACTTCACCCAGGGCAGGTGTTGATTCAAACAGACAACACTACTGTCATGTGGTACATCAACAAGCAGGGGGGAACCCATTCTTACCCTCTTTGCAGGCAAGCGATGATTCTGTGGGAAACTGCTCTCAATCTACACCTCAATCTTCAGGCAAGGTTTCTACCAGGAGCACAGAACTCCTTAGCAGATATATTGAGCAGACAAATAGTGGATCCTCACGAGTGGAAATTGGATCCTCATGTATTTCAACAGTTGACATTGTTATGGGGAACTCCAGACATAGATCTGTTCGCTTCTCCACTAAATTACCAGTTGCCAAAGTTTTGCACAAAAATGTTTCATCACACAGCTTGGAAGGTGGACGCTCCATCATTCAGTTGGAACAATCTGCATGTATATGCCTTTCCACCTCTGCCTCTTCTTCCCAAGGTACTTTTGAAGGCCAGACAAGACAAGCCAACCATGATTTTGATAGCACCGGATTGGCCTCGACAACACTGGTACCCACTACTGAGGAGTTTAGTACGAGAACCTCCATGGCCTCTGCCTTTGATTCCGCACCTTTTGTCACAAGAGGACACTCACTTCCTCAATGTCAAGATTCAGTCTCTGCATCTAACAGCCTGGCATATTCTGTTTTAGATTCTGGAGGGTCTCAGCTTCCACAACAAGTTTTGAATGTTATTTTGGAGGCCAGGAGGCCTAGTACCAGGAAAGTTTACGCTGATAAATGGAGGAGATTTTTATTTGGAGCAAAGGAAAGGACCTTGATGTCTCCAAACCTGATTTAAGTGTTGCTCTTCAATATCTTACTGAGCTATTGGACAAGAGTTTGTCTTTCTCCTCAATAAAGGTTCATGCTGCAGCCATTTCTGCTCACTATGATTGTGACCCTCCTTTATTCTCTCATCCTTGGTTTAAGCAATTTCTTAGAGGGGCAAAGAATATAAGACCCCCACGTAGAGCTCCTTCTCCTGCTTGGGATCTCAATTTTGTGTTGGAAAAACTTACTCTACAACCTTTTGAGCCTGCAGCTACTGCCGAGTTAAAGTATTTGTCATGGAAAACTGCTTTTTGTTGGCCATTACCTCTGCAAGAAGGGTTTCTGAATTACAGGCCCTCATGGCAGTGGAGCCTTTCCTGATTTTTCATAAGGATAGGGTATCTTTGCGTACTAATCCTTCCTTTATGCCTAAAGTGGTTTCTAGTGTGGCCTTAAATCAAACTATTCATTTGCCTACTTTTTATGCAAACCCCAAAATAAAGGGAAAAATTTTGCATACTTTGGATATTCACAGGCAGTTGCGTTATTATTTGAGCAGAACCAAGGAGTTCAGACAGGCTCAGCAATTGTTTGTTTCTTTTGCTTTGGGTTCACAGGGTAAACCTGTTTCAAAACAAACTATTTCTAAATGGATTGGGTTTTGTATTTCTTTCTGTTACTCCCATCATGGTAAGGAGATTCCTGCTGGAATCAGGCCTCATTCCACTAGGGCTACTGCTACTTCTACGGCCTTTCTAAGGGGTAGCTACAAAGACATTTTGGAGGCAGCTACTTGGAATTCAGTGCATACCTTTTCTAAACATTACCACCTTCCTCTTTATTCTAAGTCTAGGGCTGGATTTGCCACTGCAATTTTACAGGGCATTTTAGCGGCCCCTAATGCTTTATGATTTTACCATCCTCCCTTTCCCGTTGCTTTGGGATTCTACCCATAAGTAAGGACTGCAGCAATGTGAGATGAAGAACATAGTACAGTTTTGTACCTACCATAAATGTAGATGTTTGAAGATCCACATTGCTGCAGTCCAATTTACCCTCCCTCCTTCCCCACTGTAGTTTGACTTGGTGCTATGCTTTAGGTGATGGTTGTTGTTGGGCATGTTTTTGGGAGGTATTCTGTTTTTGGCTGTGGCCTTTCTGGTTTGGCCTTCTGACATCTGGGGCAAGAAAAGACTGAGGATATGACGTCGGTCATGCGCCTTTATACCCTGACGCTCTGATGTCAGATCTAGGCGCCCATGACCGACGTCAGCCTAATACTTTGGTATTCGGGCCGACCGAGGACAGCGGACTACCCCCATAAGTAAGGACTGCAGCAATGTGGATCTTCGAACATCTACATTTATGGTAGGTACAAAACTGTACTTTTTCTTTCCAAAATTTTCAAATAAAGGAGAGCACATGCTGCATCTTCTTGATGTGCACAGACAATTACATTTTTATCTTCACAGGACAAAAGAAATCAGTAAGCCAGACCAACGTTTTGTTTCTTTCTCTCCAAAAAGGCTGGGTTATCCAGTTTCCAAATTACTTTAGCAAAATGGATAGCAGAATGTGTTTTCTGGATTTATTCTCATTATCTAAACCTTCCAAGGCTCATTCAGACAGATCCATGGCTACATCATCTGCCTTTTGGTCAAGAACATCTGTTGGTGATATTTGTGTTGGAACTACATGGTCCAGTGCTCATACTTTTGTTACTCATTACAAATTGGATATTATTTCCAGAAACAGAGCTGCCTTTGGTTTGACGGTACTCTGGAATATCCTTCCATGAGGGCAACCCAAGATCAGTGTAGCTGGGGCTTCTGTTCCATACATTAAGGAAGAATGAAAAGGACAATATTAGATTTAAAAGTTATGTTCTTACCATAACTAGGCATATATTTTGTCAATTTTTATTCTTCAACTCCCCTCCCATCTACCCCCCCCCCCGTCTAAATTTCTGGAGAGACCTGTTGGACTGTAATGGAACCTAAAGTTTCAGGTGTGAGCCCTGCCTTTTTTCTGTCATGCTATTCCTGTCTCTATCCTGCTATAGAGATGTGGCAGCAAACTCTATCTGAGGCTAAGGATAGAAGGAGGAGCTGGAGCCGAAGTGTGGACTATGCAGCGGAGATGGATCTGAAGATTGGATTTGAACCTATACGTCAAGGAAGATTGGAAATGGACAACACAGATGCGTAGTTATGGTAAAAACATAACTTTTAAGTTAATTAGAGGATGTATTAGAATGAGAATATATTGGCCTAAAAAACTTTTGTCAAATCATCAGAAAAAACTGGGGGAATGTGAACTCTGCCCATCGTGTATTTCAGGAAATTGTAAACATAAGAAAGGATGGAGGAGAAATGAGAGGACTTGTGAAAGTCAAAAGGAATTGGATAAGCAAAAGAAATGAAGAGACCAGCATCAAAATGAGAGAGAAACAGGAAAGGGAGATAGATGAATCCATATCTATGGATTGCTAAGGTGATCTATGCCTGGCTTACAAGGCATCCTCCATAACTCTCCTGCACATTCATAAGTAAAACATTACCAGAAATACAAGGTCTGGGGACCTGAATTTTATCTGTGACTTAAACAGAACATACTGGTTAGACAAATATGTGTCCCAGAGACTGTCCTATGGAACAGGCTTCCTATCCTGTGAAGCTGAGTTCATCTATTACCCCATTAAAGCACAACCTAGACAATTGGATGGGGTATAACACATTTACTCCTGGCTTGGCACCCATGTCCCTGGTCCTCAGTGTCCTGTTTGGACACAAGACATAATTATTCTTATGAGAAAACTTGGCTAAGCTGAGAAAGGCCCCCAAGGTCATAAGCCAAGTAAACAGTCTAAGAATCTGTGAATCTGTATTGGATGAGGAATGGGTGGAAATACTGCAATTTCCAAAATATGTGACTAAGTCTTGTAACTTTAGAATTTTCATCTGGAAGTGTCTACATAAATACTGTTACAGTCCATTGAGACTGGCTAAAATATTGCATGGGGCAGATGCTAAATGTTGGAGATGTGGAAAAGAGGTAAGGATATTGGTGCATACTTTTTGGGAGTGGAAAAGATTGAAACAATTTATAATTTAAGAAACTTCCAATTTTTTCTAACCAGTTCTTTAATTTTTTTCCTCATCTAGCTTATTAATAATAGGTACATATCAAAACTACTGTGATTTTGGTTTATCCTTTTAAAACCCAGGACTTCCCATAGTTTTACTATTAAACCGGCATGGTTTGTATGTAGAGTGCCTGTTATTTTTAACTACCATTATAATCTTCTCCATCAGCTTATAAGGATAACCCCTTTTTAAAAAAAGTTATGCAAGCAATAATGCCTGACAGGGTGTGTGTTAATGTGTAATTAATGCCCGCCCAGCGGTGTTGTGAGGCCTGACACTGCAGGCGGAGGGCCTGTAAACCCCTGGAAGGGCATTAATTACACATTAACACACACCCTAGAGGGCATTATTGTGCTTCGAGAATGGGATCTCTGTAAAACTGTTGCTTTTGCTTCCTTATATAGCTATCTATCTATATATATCTTTTATTACTATATTATTTGTTTTATATATTTTGCATGTAAAATAGTTCTTCTGCCTAAAGTTTCTAAGTTGATGTAGTATATGTAAATGGTATTAGAGGAAGCATCTTACATCCAAAATATATAATTTTTTTAAAAAATATCTAGCTATTTGCTTTATTTTTTGGTCCCTTGCTGCTAAAATGGTTTCTTGCCAGTCATTTGGGGAATTGAAGTCACTAAATAATGACATACATTTGCCTTTCAGTATTTCCCTCAGAAAATTCATGTCAACACAAATCCTGTTATTTACCTTATTTATTTAAAAACTGTTCCTGTTTTGAAGTCTTTGTTCCCCCTTTATTTCAGGGTTTAGCCACATTTCTTGAAATAAAAGGTGGAGAGGTACACAAACCTCTTATTTGCTGCTACAAGCATTCTCTGTCCCTCTGTAACACAGACACCCCCCCCACTCACATACACGTTTAAACTGGAATATGCTCCTATTTTGAGCCTTTGCTCCCCCTTTATTTTAAGTTTTATACATTTAGCAAAGTGAAGAGAAGTATGAAAACGTAAACCTCTTGAATGCTGCTGCTGCCAGTGTTGGATTGCTCTCACTCTTCATACTCTCACACACACACCTCGCCTTCATGCAAGCATTCACACACACAGACAGAAACATAAACACACACACACTTTTTTCTTATTTTACACTCGCTAAACAGCAAAAGCACTGCTTAGCGAGTGTAAAATAACAGCTCATTTGTTCTCGCATACACTCACAAATGCACACACATTTTTGTATTTCTTTTCTTTCTTTCTTTTTTTTAATATATATTTTACACTCGCTAAACAGCAGATGCGCTGCTTAGCGAGTGTAAAATAATGCTGGCCATTTTGTTTCCTCAGTCCGAGCTCCATGGTGGCTTGATATGCTGCCCTGAAGCGGTGGACATGTTTTTCAGCAGGCATTACTTGTACATTAATTACCCTGCTGAAGAACAGTTATTCTTCAGTCAGAGTACTGATGTACAGTGAGCCCATTCTCTAATTTGCAGTAAAAATACACTCTGATAGAAAATAATTATCATTATCATTCAGTCTACTTGTCCTAATGAACTGCTCCTTAACAATATTATTTTTCAGACTGAATGTATGTATACTGGTAAAACTCAGGTAAGAGGAGTTCTGTGTTTCTTTTATCACTACATTGGCTAAAAGCAAGCCCTCAGCCCTATACAATAATAAATCTAGAAAATTAATTTTCTGAAAATCGTAAGAAAAAATAAAAGAAAATCCTCATTATTCAAATAATTCATAAAATCCAGCAACTCGAGAATACTACCCCTCCAAATCAACAAGATATTGATAAAACACTTATGTAATACTGTAAATTTCATAAATCAGATTTAAAGATGACTTCATGCTCCCACCCCACCATAAATAAATTAGCATAACTCAAGCCATAGCTGACCCCATAGCCAGACCGTTTATTTGCATGTAAAAGTGTTTGTTAAATTCAAATTAATTATAAGACAAAATAATGTTCAAAATCTCTCTAAGTAACTTACACTGTCCACTGGTAAGAATACCACTTGAATATACACTTCTTTAACTATGTCTAACCCTGTATTATTCGGTATAACAGTGTGTAAATACACGACATTGAAGGTGACTAACACATCACCATCACATATTCTCAAACCTGCTATGTGTCTCATAAAATCAAAGGAATCCTTTGTATATGATTCAGTTGTAATCCACAACACTTTGCAATTGCTTGTCAATGTAAATCATCATAGACTTGGTTTTACTACTATGGCCAGCAACAGTTGGGCTTTAACACGTCTTATCTAGATATTTATGTATTTTGGGATGACCAAATGTATGACTTATCTTCGGTACTTTAAAACTGAAATATTGAAATAAGTCAACATCCGTTAACCTTTTGGTCACCCATTCCTCTATAAAGGAATCAATGAACATGTAATCTGTAGCAGTCTCCACCCATTTGACCTCCGTATAAAAAATTATATCACTCAAAAGTGAAATATGCTATTTTTATAGTTAACTGCATAAAGAAGCACCAAGGCATTACCTGCCTTGGTTACTAGTAATTCTACATTGTTACTTAAATTAAGCAAAGAGTTTCTTTCATCCCTTGAAAGATTGTAAAATTTAAAACTGGACATTTTCAGTAGCTCTTAAAAACTTTAAATTCATGTTTGAGAGGTGGGTTGTATGTGCTAGGTTTTGTAAAATGATTTTTAATAAAATGTGGAGCACCAAAAATTTTAATTTACATGCATAATCTGTCCAACAGTTAATGGTCTCGTTAACATTTGCGCTTGTAACTGGCACAAAATGACAAACCTTTACTTAGCAAGCTAATATTTGAGCCATTAAAGCAATCATTAGACAGGTTAACAGTTTTAAAAGCATAATCATAGTCCATAAGTCCATAATCAGTTTTCTTTTACTTACCCATTTTGCTGCTACGTTGATTTTTTAGAAAAGACTGATGAAAATAATGCTTTGGAGTTAGTGCTGCAATTTGTGCTCGTGTCCTTTGTTCTGATACTCTGTCCTGGCACGTCTGCACACTCTGAAAACCTAGTGGCTCTAGTTGAACATTTTGACCATTTGGCTGATTAAAGCTAGCAGGAACAGAAAAGCTGTTCAGCTTCTTACTCTTGTCTGTATTAATTTTTTTTGTTCCTAATTCTGTCCGAAAAATGAACACTTTCATTCTCTTGTTGCTAACTCTTGGAAACTTCATTGGATGCCTCACCATTGTTGACCAAACCTTTATCATTGTCACGGTGATCACGGCTAACTTTATTCAGTTATCTTTTCCTCTGGACTTTGTTCTCCTGAATACATTTCTAGTGAATACTCTTCATCTTGGCTTCAAATTTTGGAGCATTTATAACCGATTTAAGCTTAGAATATTGATTTTTGATTTTATTATTCAGTTCAAGGATGGTCGATTTGTTATAATCCACAGTAGTTTGTACACACTGCCGATCAATTTTCTTATTCAAATCCTTCCATACTTGAATTAAGTCATTACCAGCAGGCATGTTTTGCAATCATCCCATTGCAACCTTTTTAATTTTAAAAGACTTATTTCCAAAGTTGAAAATTCTTCCAGTAAATTTACCTTTTAAAATCTGAATTTATGAAATTTTATATATTTGAATGAGAAAACTATAGTTTGTACAATTGGTGTTGGATTGTAGTAGACTGGCCATCCTTGATTAATCAAATCTACCACTTCTTACAAAGTGGGTTCATTTACCGTTTTCCACTTTTGTGTTGTTGCTTTTTTTTTGCCACAGTTCATACTAACGACACCAGTTCTGTCTTGTACTTACTACAGCCATTTCCCTCATATAATTTAAAGGAAAACCATCTGCCTTTTGGTTTCAACATCCCCCTAGTACCTAGTCTATCAACCTTTTTTAAGTCTAAGTGAAGCTCAGACTTAAAAACCCATCGCTATTCTTATAAATAGATCCATACAAGAATCATACGTCCCTTCTATCTGGCGCCATGTTTACATCATCCCCCTCCACAAAGGTGGCAGAAATACTGATGCCACCAACTTCAGGCCTATTGCCATCCTTTCCCCTCTTTCTAAAATACTAGAGAAGACAATACAAGTACAACTCATGGCACACCTAACACTAAACATTTAATCTCCTCTCCCCTACCCAACACGGCTTCTGCCTTGGCCAGAGCACCATGACTGCCCTTCATTCCTTTCTTGAAACCATAAACCTCAAACGCGACTCAAGCAGGTTCATATCCACACTATTCCTAGATGTCAAAGGCCTTTGACACCATCTCACACACCCTACACCTCTCTCCCACTACCATCGCCTGGTTTTCTAGCTACTTGTCCAACCGCCAACAAGCTGTCCAATGGAAAACTTCATCCTCCACCTTCCTTCCCACACCCTCAGGTGTCCCACAAGGTTCTGTTCTTGGCCCTCTTCTCTTCAACCTATTCATTAACTACTTTCACCAATCCATCCCAGCCTCATCTATCATCCAGTATGCAGATGATTCAACAATCATCTGCTCAGCCTTCTCCCCTTCCGAGCTCCTAGCAAAAACCCAACTAGCCTTCTCCAAAACAGAAACCTGGATGCAGTCTAACCATCTGGCGCTAAACGCAAATAAAACCAAACTAATATTTTTTTCCCCCTACCAAAAACTCCATTGACAAATCTACATTCACCATACAGAGCCAAAACAACACCCTCCTTGAAATTGTTCCCAACACCAAGCTTCTTGGCATCATTATTGATGAAGAACTAAAATTTGGCACCCACATCCACTCCACAATCAAGAAAATCCACCAAAAGATGTTCTTCGTGTTTCACCATTGCAGTTATTACATTTGGGTTATCTGCTTGCAGGTAGCCTTCAGTTGGCCTGATTAATAAAGTCTTGGGTCCTGCGTCGGTTGCTGTCCCTTCTTCCATGACGTCAGGTCGTCAGGGTTATAATACATGCAGCCGATGCCATTACATCAGTCTTTCTTGCCGTGTGGTGCCCGAAGCAGAAGCAGTTCACAAGTGCCAGTCGGCCGACTCCTGAAATTTTCGTTTTCAAGTTTCAGAACCGAAGTCTTCAACTAAAGCTAAGTACCCCATTGGGGAAACTTTTTCTTGCTCTTTACCGAAGTCAGTAAAAGTTAATAATTGCATTACTTGTGGAAAGCAAATACTTCATAAAGATTTTCATTCGTACTGTATTCCTTGCCTAGGCCCTGACCACGACGTACCTTGCTGTCGGTTTTGTGTTTTATTTAATCAGCGCACTATCCATTGTCTATGGACTTGCATATTAAACCGACACCTCCTTTTTTACTTAGGCCTAAATCTCGATCCATGCCTAAAAAAACGACACCCAGGCCACATGCTCAGGCCTCTATGCCTAAAAAACAAATAAGAATGGCTGAACATCTAATAACTCTAATCAGGGGTAGCCAACTCCACCTTCTAAGAGGCCTAGGACTGAAGTTGATTATGACTCTTCTGATCAGGATTCTGTTTTTTCTGATTCTTCTGATGTTCTGGATTTGCCCTTATCTACTTATGAAGATTCTGATGCAGAGGACTGCATTCCCTCTGCTTCCCCTCCTGAGAATTTTTCTTTTGGGGAAACTTTACATACTCTAAGGGAGCATTTCCACTGGGAAAGCCAGGATTTTTCTAATTCAAAAAAGAGGCTTAGGGATTTCCTCCTCCTACCTCAACATAGGCCTTTAGCTATTCCTCCTGTACTAGACATTGTTGATGCTTTTTCGGAATCTAGTTTGGCCCCCTCATTCCCTGCCTCCTGCTCCCAGAAAACCTGACAGATACTACAGGGTCCATGAGTCCCACAAGTTCCTTTTTAAAAATCCTATTACAGATCCAGTGTCTATTTCACAGGGCCCCAAGGGCATGAAGGCTTCTACTGCTAAAAATTCTACCCTTCGGATAGACTCCAGGGAGCTGGATAGATGGGGTAAGAAGGTTTGCACTTCTGCAACCTTGGCCATTAGGGCTTTAAACTGCCAGTTTCATATGTTAAAGTATTAGCAACATGTTATTGGACTGCTTAAACAGAAAATGATGTTGATTCCTGACTGTGTGGAAAATAAAGAATTACAGGATTTAATGCATTCTGCTGAACAAGTTGAAAACATACTTTGCAATGTGGTTTTGATTCATTAGAGGCCTCTTGCAGGGCTGCTGTTACTGGGTCTGTGCTCAGAAGGCATGCTTGGCTTAAGGAGCAATCTTTGCCTGATCATGTTAAAGCTAAATTGTTGGATGCTCCTTTAAATCAGGACCGCCTGTCTGGCAACAAGGCTGAGGAAATTCTTAAAAAGATGGAAGATAAAGCTAAATCTATGCAAACTGTATTTTTTTACAAGTTCAGCCTCCTAGATTTAGTAGGCACTGGCCCTCTAAGAATTGGTCCTTTCCAACCCCTTCTAGGTCTTCTCAAGCCAAACCCAGACACAGCAAAAAAACCCAGGTTTCAGTCCCAGGGGACACACAGAACTAAGCAGTGGGGGGGCCTCCACTTCGAAATCTGGGAATAATAAGACTCCCCCCCTATGGTAAACTGTCTCAATGACTTCCTTTTAAAATTTCCAAGCACTTATCAACTGACTGCCCCTTTGGGGGGAAACATAGCTCTTCATGCAAAGAATTGAGCACTCATTACCCAGGACAAATGGGTTTTAAATATAGTGTCCCAGGGATACAAATTTCACTTCCACACATTGCCAACACCAAGCAGGTGGCCGGACCTACCCACAAATCAGTGGGCAGAGGCCCAAAAACAAGTACTTTCTCTCTTAAGCATGGGGGCTATTCATTTGGTACCAGAAGAGGAAAAAGGACAAGGTTTCTACTCAAGACTTTTCCTGGTACCCAGGAAAGGAAATTCATGGCGTCCTATCCTGGACCTGTCTACTCTAAACACCTTTTAGGAGATTCCAAGATTCAAGATGCTGACTCTTCAATTACTTCCTATGCTAAGCAAAGATGCCTGGTTGACAACTCTAGATTTAAAAGAAGCATACCTGCACATCCCAATCAGGGAATCTTGCAGAAGATACCTACGCTTCAAAGCAGGCTACACGCACCATCAGTTCTCTGCACTGCCCTTTGGCTTAACTACTACACCCAGGATATTCACAAAATGCCTAGCTCCAGTTATTGCATTTTGCAGGCAAAGAAATATTCAAATATACCCATTCCTGGACGATTGTCTAATTCAGGGAGAAAGCCAGGATATACTTTTGAATCATCTGGCCTTTGTACAAAGGGTTCTAACTTGTCTGGGGTACACCATAAACGAAAAGAAATCGCACCTGGTACCCTGTCAACAAATTATATTCCTGGGAGCAAGCTTGAATGCAACTTTCCAGATGGCTTACCTCACGCCAGTGGAACAAATTCATTTGACAACCTACTTCAAACAAGTGGCTACAAAAATCCTGCTATCTGCAAGACAAATACTGCAAGCCTTGGGGTTAATGGCCTCCTGCATTCTTCTAATTCCATATGCAAGACTGCATATGAGGAAACTACAGTGGTATCTAAAAAGCCTATGGTGTCAACATTCTCAGGATCTAGAAACTATGATCCCTATCATACCTTGCCTACGCCTAGAGTTCCTTTGGTGGGCAGAGGCCTGCCACCAAAACAAAGGACTACCTTTCACACCACCCCCTGCCGCCCAAACCCTAACAACAGATGCATCAGACTATGCATGGGGGGCTCACCTGGCAGGGAAGTGCATTCAGGGCAAATGGAACCCAAGTCAAATGCACCTGCATATCAATCAAAAGGAAATGTTAGCTGTACAGAATGCTCTGACAGCCTTCAAGGACCACATTCTTCCAGGACAACTAATGGTAAAGACGGACAACACCACTGTTATGTGGTACATAAACAAGCAGGGGGGTACAGATTCTTACCCCCTCTGCAGACTAGCCATGGCATTGTGGAACACAGCCTTGATCTACCAAGTACACCTACAAGCTCAATTCCTGCCAGGAAAATTAAATACACTGGCAGACGGACTAAGCAGAAACCTCATGGACCCACACGAGTGGAAACTGGAACCAAGGATTTTCAACATGTTGACAAGCAAATGGGGGAGCCCAGATATAGACCTGTTTGCCTCTCCCCAGAACTACCAATTGGACAAATTTTGCACAAGGACTTCCCACAAACAAGCCTGGAAAGTGGATGCTCTGTCCTTCAGCTGGAAAAACCTATCAGTCTATGCCTTCCCCCCTCTCCCTCTGTTCTCCAAAGTACTACTAAAAATCAAACAGGACAAACCAAGGATGATTTTGATTGCTCCAGACTGGCCGCGCCAACATTGGTACCCCCTGCTGCGCAGTGTGTCACGGTTATCCCCATGGCACCTGCCTCAGACTCCTTCCCTGTTGTCTCAACAAGAGAACCGGATTCTGCACCCTCAGCTTCTAACACTGAACCTGGGAGCCTGGCTAATTACATAACCTCTTCTTTACCATCCCTCGGTAAGCCTGTGATGGATATCATTTTAGAGGCAAGGAGGCCTAGTACTAGAAAATCTTATGCTGAAAAATGGAAAAGATTCTGTGCCTGGAACCAATCACAAGGGATGAGCACAGCAGCGCCTAATTTACCTCAGATTTTACAATACTTAACTGAGATGCTTCACAAGGGCCTGTCTTTTTCCTCCATTAAAATCCACGCCTCAGCCATTTCAGCTCATTACAATACAGAACCTCCCCTCTTCTCTCATCCACTGCTCAAGCAGTTCCTCAGAGGGGCCAAAAAATTGAGACCACCCAGGAGAGCTCCAACCCCAGCCTGGGACCTTAACTTTGTCTTTGAGAAACTCACTCTACCTCCTTTCGAGCCAGCTGCTACTGCAGACTTAAAATTTCTTTCTTGGAAAACAGCTTTCCTTTTAGCAATCACTTCAGCTAGAAGGGTATCTGAATTACAGGCCCTTATGGCAGTGGAGCCTTTCATCACCTTTCATGCGAACAGGGTGTCCCTCAGAACCAATCCATCCTTCATGCCCAAGGTGGTATCCAGTGTGGCTCTTAATCAGTCCATTCATTTGCCAACCTTCTTTCCCAATCCACAGAATAAAGGGGAATGGATACTGCATTCCTTAGATGTGC
The DNA here is from genome assembly GCF_019279795.1 of Protopterus annectens. Lineage (NCBI taxonomy): Eukaryota > Metazoa > Chordata > Ceratodontiformes > Protopteridae > Protopterus > Protopterus annectens. The sequence continues at coordinate 19,832,990 of NC_056737.1, read as the reverse complement.
ACAGACAACTTAGATTCTACTTGGACAGGACTAAACCTCAAAGGAAATCTGAACAACTGCTGGTGGCATTTGCTGCAGGGGCAGAGGGGAAGGCTATTTCAAAACAAACCATTTCTAAATGGATAAGCCATTGCATTCATTTCTGCTATAAGCACCATGGAAAATCTATCCCCCAGGGGATCAGACCTCACTCCACCAGGACTGCATCTACCTCTACAGCCTTTCTCAGAGGCGTCCCTACTAGGGACATCCTAGAAGCTGCTACCTGGAGTTCTGTACATACTTTCACCAAGCATTATCATTTGCCAATTTTTTCTAAATCCAGAGCTGGCTTTGCCACTGCAGTCTTGCAGGGCCTTATAGCTGGCCCTAATGCTATCTAAATTCCTCCTCCCAACCATAGCTTTGGGAATCTACCCAAATGTAATGACTGCAACAGTGAAACACAAAGAACATAGTACAGTTGTGTGCACTTACCATAAATGTAGATGTTCGAGTGTATTCACTGTTGCAGTCCTGCCCCTCCAGCCCCCTAACTTCATTTGGCTACACCTCTACTTTCCTTTGCTATGCTTAAAAGCCTTTTTGGTGTATTTGCTTTTTTGTTGGAGGTATATCATTGTACTTTTATATTTAATTGCTTCCCATTGGGGGGGGCACCTAACATATGGGGCAAGAAAAACTGATGTAATGGCGTTGGCTGCATGTTTTATACCCCTGACGACCTGACGTCATGGAAGAAGGGACAGCAACCGACGCAGGACCCAAGACTTTGTTAATCAGGCTGACTGAGGGCTACCTGCAAGCAGATAACCCAAATGTAATGACTGCAACAGTGAATACACTCGAACATCTACATTTATGGTAAGTGTACACAACTGTACTTTAGGTCTCCTCTACAGGCACAACCACTTCCTAAGCTTCTCTGCCCGTCAAACTCTTTCATCCACCTTCCTACTCCCCTCCCTTATGTATGGTGCCCCTCTTTTCAGCAATCCTCCATCTTGGCCTTTGGTCCAGAACTGAATCTTGCTACCACAAGATCTCCGAATTTGCAACCAATTCAAAAAAACTCATCCCACCACTGCCACTCCCTCCTCACCCTCATCTGGCTTGAACTACCCAACTACGTCAGTTACCAACAACTCACCATTGCCCACAAGCTCATCTTTAAACCTGCCAACTGCCCAGCTCTCGCTACTTCCTTAAAACATTACATTCCCAACCTTTCTTCCAAATGGGAATGCCCTTGCCACACTCCAATTTAAACCCCTCCCCCCTCATTCCACCTTGCACTGACTCATCCAACTACCTCTACTATTACTTCATCCCAGCCAAAACAATCCCTCCCCTACTAAAAACTAATTTTCTCTCTAATATCTATCGTACTATACTCTCCAATCTCAAATATACTATTACCCTCTCCATGCATAATATTTTTCTGACCTTTTAATGGCTAGTAGCTATATATTTTGAAATGTTAAACCTACAATTGAGTTTATAACAAAAGTATTCACTTTATGTAAATGTTGAAATTTCTGTATTGAATTATGTCTTTTCATTTTTGTAACATTGTGATAGGCCAATTGCAAATATCATGGAGTTTATCTGTAAATGTTTAATTAGCTGTATGAACTATGTCCTTTTGTAACATGTGAAATGTAACTTGCAATTATTGTGGAGCTTTTCTCCCCGGGCCTCCACTGAAAATGGGGTCTTCTTGGCCCAGTGGACTTCCTCGGTCATCAAACTTAAATAAAATAAAAAAATAAAAACTTTGTCAACCCGAGGGCATTCCCAAAAGATAAAACCTAAGAGCCTATATTATCCCACCAAACATCTCCAATACATCCAGCTAACTTCTGGGAACATCTTATTCAGCCTTTGGGCGTATAGAAATACTTGTGAAGGCAAGACATTTTCCAAAAAGCTGTTTAAACAGCAAGGTGCAAACACAGGATTTTAAAAAGCAATGACAAAGGAGGCTCTAAAAAGAAATGGAAAACGTCCTAGACCCAAGGACAGTCCAAAAAGTCAGAATGACTACTTGCAATTCCAGTCTCAGCCCTCTCACCCTAGCAGTGTATCCTTTAGTCTAGTTGTGCATCAGAGTACGTCAGACAAATGGGTTCTTTTCATTCCCATGGACAGGAGTGTTCTGTATGCTTTTTTACCCTTCCACTGCTACCCAGGGTTCTTCTAAAGATTCAGGAGGACACACTCAATATTGTAGTGGTGAATTCCTTTTGGCCCACACAACAGTAGTTCTCCCATCTTTTGAAAATAGCCAAGGGCAATTACCACAAGCTTTCCCACAGACTGGAGTTACTCGCACAAGATGAGGGTTGTGTGATACAACCAACCTGAAAACACTTTAGTTGACTATCTGGATAATAGAGTTTTAATACGCTTTAGGCACCTTTTCTCTAAGGACGTGCAGCAGGTATTGAAAGAGGCTGAAATCCTTCTACTAGGAAAAGGTTTCTGTATAAAACAAAAATATTTCTGTTTGTAGCCATAGTAATAACCAGTATCCTTTTAAGTCCCTGGTTGCATCTGGTTCTTGAATATTTCTGTAAGTTATCTTCTGGCTTTTCTTACTGTTCTATCAAGTTACATCTTTCTGACATTTCTGCCAGTTTGTTGCTCTTAGATCCCCTCTCCTTTTTCCCTGTCATCAAGTCAATAATTTTTTGAAAGAGGCTTTACATATTCCTCCACCCAGAAAGCAGGTCGCTCTTGCTGGTTATTTTAACTTTGTGCTTGAAAAGCTATTACTTCCATTAAACCAGCTCATCAGGCTGATAATGAGGTTCTTAACTTGGAAATCTGTATTACTCAGTGCTCTGGCTTCTCAAAAAGAGTATCTGAGTTACAAACTCTTATGATGATCCAGGCCTACCTCATTTTCGAGAAGGACAGGGTTTCTTTGAGAATAAATCCTTTTTTTTTTTATGCCCAAAGTGGTTTCATAATTTTCATTTACCCAATCTGTTAAATCTCCCTGTGTTATTTCCAGAACCTAAAATCAGTGGAGAAAGACTCTTGTACACTCTGGGTGTCCACAGGCAATTCAGATACTATTTGGATAGAACTAAATCCTTCAGGAAGTCTGATACCATTTGCTTTCCTACAAAGTTTAGAAAGAAGGACAACCAGTGCCAAAGCTGACATATTCCATGTGGATGTCTAATCCCATTTCCTTCTGTGTTTCTCACCATAACAAGTCACTTCAGGCAGAATCAGAGTTTATTCTACCAGCGGCTTGGCTTCTTCTTTTATGAAAGGTGTGGACTCAAAAAATATTCTAGAATCAGCAACTTAGTCCTCTGTCTATACTTTTGTAGAGCATTTCAACCTTGATTCATTTTTTTTAACTCCAAAACAAGCTTTGCTAGAACCCTTCTCCTAGGGTGTTTGGATTTTTGAATTCCTTCCTCCTCTGTATATGTTCCTAAGCTATGGTAATGTATTCTAGGGGCAGCAACTTCGTCCTCTTTACGTACTTTCACAAAACATTGCAAACTTGGTACCTTTTTCCAGGTGCAGAACAAACTTTGCTACAACCAAAAGACACCTCAAAACACACTGGTTATGCCCCTGCAGCAACCCTGACTAACTTCTGATGCCACTTCTTTTTTCTCCATTTTTTCCCACGTTGCACTAAAACTACATTGCTTATCTCCCCAAAGCAGTAACTGTAACTACTAAAATTATATTATCCCTCTGTAGAAATACTTTCCTTTCTGTATTATAAACTACCTCATGTGTGATACTGTTAAAAAGACTTGTTTTAACCAGTATGCACATTTTTTTATTTAGTTATTTAGTTTAATTTAATCTCTGCTCTTTAATGCTATATCTTGGTATTTTTGTTAAATCTTTCTATTACTTTGTGATTTAAACTTGGTGTTTAAATTCTTTATGCTATTTTTCGGGCTTTTCTCCCCGGGCCTCTACTGAAAATGGAAATATATCCAGTTAGACTAATCCGGTAAACAAATGTAAAATAAAATAAAATAAACCATTCTCCACATCTCCTTGAGTTTTGTATTCCTTCCTCCTCCTCCCTATATGTTCCTAAACTGTGGTAATCTACCCATATTAGCTTTGGCTACTACAACAATGATCTAATGTTGAACAATGCAGTTGTGTGCGTAAACTTACCATAACAGTTGATGTTTTAACAGATGATGATTGCAATAGCTGTCCCCTCCCTTCATCCGCTTGTTTTGTTTTTGACATATTGCCAGGGTGTGGAAGTATGTAACCTTATGTATGTAGTTACAAATGTTTTATATTCAAAACAAATTTACAAACCACATCAGGCTTTTAAATAACCAGCACCAGTTCAAATTTGCCATAAAATGTCACCTGACAACTAATAAACTATTAACTGCATGATACTTACAGTTTTTGAAGTATGCAATCCTAACTGTCTACTATGTATACTATACAAGTATATTAATGTGGAATTTTTGATTTTACTCAGTGTCTTGAAAATGTTTTCCTTAATCTAATATGCTTTCCTAATAACTTTTGTTGGCTGTTTTTTTTTGAATTGTCAAAAATGTGTTTCTAAACTTGTTTTGAAGCTTTTCTCTGTGGGTGAAAATGGGCATTTCATTTCCCAGATGGATTTTCCTGGTAAACAAAGCAATAAATACATATTATATTGGATTTCCCTTTCCTAACAGTATAGTCTCCCGTTGTTGTGCAACATAGCACTGAAGCTTTTGGTGCTCAAACTGCTTGCTCCTTTGTGTGCATCTTCTTGAGTTCCCAGAGTTAGGTCAAGTGGAAGGCGCCCTGAAAGCTTGTCAGAGGGTCATATTCTTGTCAGGATATAACCCAACTACAACAGTGGTTTATTAGAGTATCTGATTTTATGGTAAGTTTCCTTTCACAGCTGTACTTTTTATACAATGTTTTATGTACAAGATATGCATTGTATGTACAAGGGAAGGGAAGGAGAGAGTATGTTTTAAGGTAAACAAGTGAGCAAGGCTGTGTTCTTGCATGCTGTCTTGTAGGACTAATATGCTAAACTGTCACGTTTAAAAGAGCTTGAAGTGAGTGGTTTAAATTTAGTTTTAGTTCTTTGTAATTGGGTCACCTTGATTATGCTTTATATACTTTTGCTTAAGATGCTACATCTGGGTTTAAGCTTGCTGATGAATTAGCTTATTGGTCTGTGATTTAGAGCCATGTTTGCAGCTGGCGAATGTTAACGTTTCACTTATTTGTACTTATTACATTTTGCTTTATTGTAGTGTCTTCATTCTTCATTTTTCAGGCTTACCATGCCAATGTTTTTTCAAACCGATAGAATCTGAAATATCTTGTTATGCAGTGCCTTCATTTACAGTAGCTTATAGAGGGACTTCTACTAGTGGTAAGGTATTTTAAACTGGTAATTTGAGCTATGACACTTACAGTTGCCTTTCCATGACTTATTTTTGGACTTTGCATGGGATTTTTTCCGTTGTGATTTGAACACCCATCAGCTTAGATATTCACAGACATATACACACATGCAGACTGAAGTTGGAGGATCAGACTTGTTACAGGATTTATCTTGTGTGCAGGGTATGGCAGGCAGATGGAAATGGTGGTTATGCTTTTTAGACAGGAGTCTACTTCCCTTAGCTTTGCTGTTTATCATGTCTGATTTCTGACTCTCTTTCCCCTCCCCCAAACACATAATCCATCTCACACCACTGCCATATTGCTGCAGTCTATCACCCAAACATTCAAAGCCTGACATTGACAAATATGTGCTCTTCTGTCTTTCTGCTTTTGAAGTCTACATGCTGTGTATGTATTGTTCTGTCATTTAACATTTTAGAGTGAGAGGTATTATATTTCAGTTGAATTAATATACTTCTAACAGTGAAACTCGCAGTTTGGTCCATCTTGCAGTGTTGAGTTTTTGATCCTTTTTTATTTTTTCACTGACCTTGTAAGTTTTTTTGTAAAATGCAGTTGTGTAGAAGTACTGTATTACTTTTGCTGTGACAGTGTTGTGTTGTTAAGCCTTTACTTTTTCACTGACTGTAGGTGCTTTTTTTAATTCATTGTGTGTAAAACACACAAAGATAATTGCGTTTTGGGACTACAGAATCACTTTTGATGTGTGCTGTGCACTTTTCAGTAAATCCTTTTTCTACAGTGTTGAACACCCAGTGGGCAAACCTTGTTTCTAAACTTGATTTTGAGCGAACCTAATCATGCCACTGCTGTGTTTATCTGTCTGCTTGTTAATTTATTTTGGGCTGTTTTTGTTTGATAACATTTGATCCACCATTTCAACAACTAATGAGGATATGGGACTGAACCTCAGACTAAAAATTCTAAATAAAAATACAGAGTTTCAGTTTTGATCTCCATTGTTATATAATATAAAATGCTGCTGTGCCCTCAGCATTACTGTACTTGGTAAATGACTTTAACAATTACCAGGAAGTCTTTATGACAGGGGCATGATAGTTCTTCAGTCTTAGCACAAATGCAAAAGCCTTAAGTTTTTCTTTGAGTCATTTGTACAAACTGTTAAATGTAGCATGTTAAAAGCCTTCCAGGACATTTTCTATAAATGAATGTTAGTGCTAAGAAATATGCTAGTAGCAGAAATGTGAATTTTCTTAAGTTTTGTTGAAGTGCTACTACTAGAATGTATGTTCCTCCCTTAAAGCATATGCCCTGTAAGTGGTTGTGATGCACCTTGCAAACTAAAGTCTTTGTTTCCTTTGAGTTGTGGGCTTGCACGTCTGTTCTGAAGGTTGAATGTATGAATTCAAAGCAGAATTCAGGATAACTCTGTCCCTTTGCACACATATTCTTTGAAATTTTTATATAATTTTGTGTTTTAGGAATGTACTGCAAATTAGGCTGACTAGTTTATCCTTTCTTATTGTATTGCAGATGAAACATACTAATAGTTCCTATGCAGAATAAGGAGTTTTTTGTATCTTTAAGTGAAACATACCTATACTGTGATGCATAGCTCTCAACCTTCCATTTCAAAAATGTGGAACACTATCTCTCATAATATAGAACACTTACTAACAACTTTAACTAGGAAACTCACAGCACAGTTGATGATTTATTTATTTTATTTATTCCTGCTTGATAACTGGGTAGGTGGGCTAGTCACTTGTCCCTTTTTAGCTAGGACCAGGGCTCCAGTGAGCAGTAGTGTACAGTTTAAAAAAGGCCTGAATTAGAGCACATATTTGCTATCACAGAGTTTAAAATACAGCAACCATACAAGATAATGCACTCACACTAAACAGAACAGAAAGAAGTAGAATTTAACTTGCTGATAGCTCAAAATGCTGGTACTGTTTACAATATGTACATATTTTTAGTAAATTTATAAATTGCCTTTAAGTATGATAAAAGTATTTTTTGCTTTAAACAACGATGAATGTTGTAATAAAATTTAGTTGACTGCACCTGTTATCCTTTATCTTGAAAGTAATGCAAGTATTTTTCCCTAGAAATTTGTTGAAATCATTTTTTTTTTTTCAGTTTTAATTTATGTTGGTAGGTGGTTCCACCCACATTACTGGGCCTAGCTTGGGGAATGCCCCCTCACCCATGGCTGTGCCAAAGTGAGGTCTGACAAATATGCCATTTTCCTGACTATCCCTTATGCTGATTTTGTAATGCAAAGAGTGGGCTTCATTAGGGAACAGTATACCAGTATTAAGATTAAAAAAACACACCTTTATTGAATTATCACTTGCAACATAGGAAAGTTAGATTTATATAAAAGTAATCAAACTGTATTAACAATTTCATGTTTACAAACATTATACTTCACATATAGTGCTATATATCATATATAACCTAAGCAACATTACATAAATTATTAATTTCCTGCCTTTTTTTAAACAAGAGACATCTTTATTAACGCATCACTTATGACGTAGGCAATCATAATTCATGTAAATGAAAACAGACCCCACCAACACAACCAACACACTTCTAGTTGCAATCATTTTATATCACAAACCTTATTGACACACTCCCAGCTGCAAACATTATACATCACTTAGAATCTACACAATCATTTTCAAACGTTATATAGCTCATTTAAGTCCGGCCTTCTTTTAAACCTCATTCCTCCCCAGTAGGTGTTGTTCACAGATTCCCCATTTTTTCCTATGTAGTTTGCGCCTACCGTTTTTTAAAGATCTCGGTTCCAGTTGTTTTATCTCTGTTACTATATTTATTAATTCTAGTATAGGTAGTTAAGATGATTTCCATTTTCTAGTAATTGCTTTAACAGCCACCATAACTACCAGAAAAAATACAAGTAGGACCCCAAATACCAGTGTATAATGAAAACAAACAAAAAACAATGGAAGCGCAGAGTGGAGAACACACCAAAAGTGTATTTTTAGTGCAGTTAGTCCTTTATTATTCACTATTCATCCATAGACTTCATCAGACACACTTAAAAACCAAACCTTTCATTATTCATTTTTATATACACATAGAATTCAAATCACCCAACGAATAAACAGCAGCAGTAAAATAATTAAACAATAATCCAATGATCAATAAAATTAAACAGCCTCATGAGAAGCCAGTTTTAACCGTTTACTAATCAAATATTTAGATGACCAGTTTTCTGTCTATTAAAAACATTTTATATTTATATTATCATTGAGGCCAGGTGGATGGTAGGTAGATAAACGCACCTGCAACTCAGCTTCCCTTTTTTCTTCATGCTTCTTAATATTACCACCCCTTAGATCTTCCTTGACTCTATATCTAAAATGGTAAAAGTAAACTTACTGTAAGTAGAACAATGCACAGAATGCTTGTGCAAAGTGTTGTTTTCGTTTTTAACGTTGATGGCATACAAATGTTCCTTAATTCTCTTACTCAGACGTCCCCTGGTCATGACGACATAAAATGCTCACTTAATAAGCACTAATCCTTCTTTGGCTAAGACTAGTCCTACTACATTACAAGTGTGTGGCGTAACCCTTCTTCTAACACTTACCTTTTATAGTAACTACTCTTATTTGTAAATTATTACACCCTACACATTACACAAAATGGCCCCTACTCAGACCATATTACTCTGTCTCCTTACTATTCTTATCATTCACAACAGCTGTTATATTACCCCACTGTATAAAAATATCACAGCTACCAACTTGTACTACCCTGCCTGTCATACATTACTGCACCTAGCTTCTACCAGACAACCCGTTTAGATATTTTTACTTCTAGGTACTATAGGGCAAGTTATATCATCAAAAAACACCACTAAAACTAAAATTTCAGTGTATCTGGTTCCATACTTTTCTCCATAATATGTCAACCAGGAAAATCAGTGGAGATATTCACTCAATCCCCGGCCCTTCACTATATCAAACCACTATTACCAACAACCCACTACAAAAGACCACAACCACTTTTACCCATCTCTTAACCAAATCAGACCTTCTAATCGTAGATGTGAATGTTAGAAGCATGTGCATCATAATCCAAGAGATCCACTCATATATAGCCACATATTCCCCAGTGTAATGATAGCCAATGAATCTTGGTTAAAAAGGAAATAGTCAACTCTGAAATCTCTTCCCCTTGATACGGTATACACATATTGGATGGACTTAACAAATAGGCAGGTGGTGGTCCAATAATCTGTAAAAATTCCTAAATATAACCTCTTTTTCAAAGGTAAAACCACAGTTTAATAATGTAGAAATCCTGAAATCTTTTGTCAAAATCAACTGCAGAAAAACAATTTACAGCACAGCAATTTATATCTAAAAAGGTAAAAACATTACAACTGCAAAACATTTTTCCAGTAGATATCCTAAGAGGCTCTATATAAAATCCTAATACCAGGAAAACGTAAGCATAGAATGGCAACTTATAACTACTTACATCCCAAATGAGACTGTAAATTTTCATGGTTTCACACAATAAATCACAGCTGCAACTGGATTGCATAAAATAACATATGCTATAACATGCAAGACCGGCAAATCATATACAACCAAATTCGTAACACAGACAAATTTAATAAAAATAACTTCCTGGAATCATTAGCTGAATCTTATCAGATGATGAATCGTCACAAAAATCAAAACTTGAACAATGCTGTAATAAAGTTGCTAAATTTGCAGACATACCCATTTCCGAACCACTACTGTATGACACTAGTAAGCCTAACCTAATTAGAACTATCCCATCGGTTAAAATATACACAGCTTCTTACCACCTGTAAAATTATCCTGAATCCATCTGCTTGTCCAGCACTAAATTACATTCTATGCAACTATGTTCTCAGTCATTACGATCGATTGACCAAAAACTCCTGTCTGTCAAATTTGTTGGGCATTTCTGTACTTGAACTATGTTGCTAAAGCCTGGAACTCCTTATCTGTATCCATCAGGTTGATATCTTTCATCCCACCCTGAAAACCATTCTGAAAGACTTCTTAGCCAAAACCTTGCTCTGTTGTTGTTCATCCCCTTGATAAACATTATCCCTAATGTGAACAAATATTTTTCTTATCTTATGTCTCCTTACTCTCCTTTCTTCACTCAAGTTTCTTACTTCTGTCAATTTCTCTGCCCTGACTTTCTCTTTAAGTATACCTTAAGCGTGTTTTCCTTTCACTTCGTATCACAGTTCCTGTTTGTATTATATTAACTTGCCTTTAATTTCTCTATAAACTGGATAACCATTCTCTAACTTATTAGTTCATTGTCATATAACTTGTATTTGTTTTAACCAGTGCTTTCAAATTATGTCTAATTTGATATAATTGTTTAAACTGTAGTTGATTTTTTGCTCTTTTAAAGACTGTAAACTTATTGTTCTTAAAATGTTTTGTAATACTTTGGAGCTTTTTTTCCTTGGGTCTCAGTGAAAATGGGATCCTATTTCCTGGTAATCAAATTTCAATGAATAAATGCAAGTTATCACAGTATAACTGGAGAATATTATAATACATGCCCCCTAGACACTGCTGTATCACATTTCAATGACAACATCCTAAAAATTCTAGACAAACTTGCTCCAGTATGTAAGAAAAGAGTGAAATCCAACTCTGCACGATGTTTAACAAATTAAACCAAAAAACTGATGCTACAGCAGGATAAAGCCTGGAAAGAGTGGCACAAAAACTGAACTGAAATTACTTATCAATTATTTAGACAGTTTAAGAACATTAGAAAACACCATATCAAAGAGGACAAACAAATATATTATACCAATCAACATAACAAACATCAAAATAACCATAAATTCTTCTGGGCATCCTTAAATACTTTACCACACCCAGGTCAAACTACCACCCCACCTCTGGCTACCACCAAAAATACTAACTCAATTCCCACTCAGTTCAACACCTTTTACCTGGGCAATACACTCTCTCTCTGTCTTAAATGACAATATCTGTACCCCACTTTCATTCCCTGTAGAATGCCCTTTTAATTTTATAGGTTCATAGGTGTTTACTAGGCTAACGACCGCAAGGGCCTTTTTAAGCCTAGCCATGCATCCCAAGTCTTTGACGAGTTCTGATACTCTTGATAAGTGTAAGTGTGGGCATGGGAGATTAACCATTTACAGGTTACCTGTGTCCCTTAGAGACATAGGTGCCAAACCAGAGATGAATTTCCGCTTTCCCATCCAGTTGTTCAAGCTGCACTTGAATTGGATTAGAGAGGAACTCTGCTTCACATAGATTTGGGGCCTGTTCCATAGATGGGGTAGTCTCTGGGATACATACCTATCTTTCCAGCAGGTCCTATTTATATCACAGGCAAGTTTTTAGAATGGGTGATTTTGGTGCTGTTTGTTTTGTGGCTGTGCATTAGATCCATCAGAGAGGGGTCTGACAATGCCCTGTATGCCAGGCATAGATCTCCCCTTAAAAGCCTGCAGGAGACAGAATACAGGGATAGGGCCTCGAACAGGTCTGCATAGCACATTTTACTTATGCCCTGTATTCTTTTAGTGTGGAACCCCTGTGGACGTTCCAATTGGTGGATATGCCTGGTTAGGTACATATCAGAGGGGGCATTGGACTCAATGATAGGTCTGATGAATGCCGAATACAGTGGAACAATGACTTCCTTGGACTTAGATGCCATACCTTTGTTTATAAGTTGCGCAATATAGAATGATTTCCTCACCACTGTAGACGTGTGATGGTCAAAGGCTAGATTAATGTCTATGTGTGTCACTAAGTCCTTGACTACTGGGTCAACTGTAAGGGGTGTGTTGTCAATATGATAGTTACCAGGGATGGATGACTTCCAAAGGATACTGTTATGCATTTCTTGGCATTTAATTTTAGTCCATGGCTCTGACACCACATTTGTGTCAGTGTGAGATTCAATGACAGCACCTAATTTGCAATCATCTACAAATTTAGTCAGCCAGAGACCACTAACACTGACTTTGACTTCTGAGAAGTAAATGCCAAAAAAGAGCGGTCCAAGGACTAATCTCTGAGGGACCCCACTTGTGACTGGCCTCTTTGTAGAGGTAGACTTCCCAGTTTTAACTCCCTGGGTCCTGTCTGTGAGCTAGTTGGCTATCAGTCAGGTGACATACAGGTTTGTACCTAACCTCTTGAATTTGTCGACAATGCCAGATTGGGGTATTGTGTCAAATGCCTTGGCCAGGTCAAGGTAGGCAGTGTGAACGATTTTGCCATCATCCATTTCTTTGGTGACCTTCTCAAAGAAGTCCAGCAGGTTGAATAGGCATGATCTGCCCTTGACGAAACCAAACTGGATTGGGTCCAGTGTCTGGAGGTTTACTATATCTCTGTTGATCATCTCCATGATAATTCTTTCCATGGATTTACATGTAAGACTGGTGAAACTTATGGGTCTGAAGTTTCCAGGGTCTTTAGATGGCCCATCTTTGTGCAGAGGGATGACTGTTGCCTTTCTCCATTCATGAAGCACAAAGCCTGTTTGGAGGCTGCTAAACGGTAATTCCAGAGGCCCTGATAGATCATGTTTCATGCTATTTAGATGGCATCCTGGGGTACTGTTTGGGCCCAGTGATGCAGTGTTCTTGGTCTTAGAGAGAACATTAAGGACTTGTTCCCTAGTGATAGTAGAGGGAGTTATATTTGATTATATTTCCTGGGGGAAGGTTGAGGGGGGGGGGGTAAATCTGGAGCTGAATTTATCAGCCAGGAGGTTTGCTGTATCTTCTGGCTCAGTATAGGTGGCTCCATTTACAGTGAGCTCTGTACACCACTGTATATTGCCTTTGAGGTTGCGGACATAGCAAAAGAATGCTTTGTGGTTGTCCTTGTCCTGGGAGGCCAAACTTACCTCAAATTTGGCTTTGGTAGACTTTATTTGTCCTCTGAGTTGTTTAGTTTGATGAGAGTGCTTTTATCCTGCTGGGTGCTAAACCTCATAAATTTGCCATCATTTTCTTCCTCCTGTTATATAGCCTATTGATTTTGTAATTCCACCAGGGTGGCTTGTTTTTTGAGTTAGTTCTGTACATGTTCTTCGTGTTTCACTGTTGCAGTCATTACATTTGGGTAATCCTGCTGGCAGGTTGCTCACAGTCTGCCTGAATTCCAAAGTCCCTGGGTCCTGCGTCGGTTGTCGTCGCCCCTTCCCTGACGTCAGGTTGTCAGGGGTATAAAAGAAGCAGCCAACGCCATTTTCTTTAGTCTTTCTTGCCGCGCGGTGCAAAAGCAGTTCGCAAGTGCTGGTCGGCTGACTCCTGAGATTTTCGAGTTCAAATTTCAGATCCAAAGTCTTCTATAAAGCTAAGTACCCCGCTGGAGAAACTTTTTTCTTGCTCCAGAACCAATGTCAGAAAAAGTTAATAATTGTATTTCTTGTGGGAAGCAAATACCTCATAAGAACTTTCATTCTTACTGTATTCCTTGCCTAGGCCCCGATCATAACTTTCTGGGTTGTCGGTTTTGTGCTAGATTTATCCAACGCACTATTAAGCGTCGGTATGATTTTCTTTGAACTATTTTGGACGCAGGTTTAATTATCCAAAAATGTTGTCAGAAAGCCATCTGACTACCAGAGTACACAAAAAACACAAAGGAAGAGAAAAAGAAAGACACCCGAGGCCCAAAACCGATGATGAAGCTTCTCCTCAGCCAGTCGCCTGTTCGCCGGTTCTCAGTGAGCACTTTCGCAGCCCCTGATGACCGCTACTTTAGAGTCGCAGGCCGCTATCGACTCCCACGTGGAGTTGGCCATGCCGCTAGAAACTCAAGGTATTGAGGCCACGGACGCTAATCCTTCAGATGGGACCAGAGCCACTGAGCAGGCACCGGCTTCTGAGGGTGTATTCAGACCCAAACATCTATACATTAAACCGACTTCAAAGGCAAAGACTACAGCTCCTTCAAAGGCAAAGAAGCAAACTCAAGAGCCACGTGGTCAGGCCTCTATGCCCAAAAAACAGATGCTCAAAATGACCGAAGACTTGATTACCTTGATCAGGGGTTCCCATCTCCCTCCTGATAAGAGGCCTAGGCAAGAGACTGACTATGAATCTTCAGATCAGGTTTCCGTTTCTTCTGATTCCTCTTCTGATCAGGAATACTCTTTTCCCCTCTATGAGGATTCTGATGCTGAAGAATCCATACCTTTAGCTTCTCCTCCTGAGGACTACTCCTTTGGGGAAACCTTACATACCATGAGGGAGCATTTCCACTGGGAGAGCCAAGATTTTTCAGAATCTAAAAAGAGGCTCAGGGATTTCCTGCTACTACCTCAGCACAAGCCTCTTGCCATCCCCCCTGTGTTAGACATTGTAGATGATGTGTTTTTGGAGGCCAGCCTTACCCCTGACTCCTTACCTCCAGCTCCTGTTAAGCCAGACAGATGTTACAGGGATGTTCATCGTGTTTCATTGTTGCAGTCATAACTGTAGGGTGCTCCTGCCGGCAGGCAGCCCGAGGTCGGCCAGAATCCCAAAGTCTGGGTCCGGCGTCGGCTGTACAAACCAGTACCCTGACGTCAGTACGCTCTGGTACATAACCCTCAGCCGACGCCATCTTCTTCAGTCTTTCTTGCCGTGCGGTGGAAAGCAGCTCGCAAGTCGTTGGTTGGCGATTTTCGAACAGTGTATTTTGTTGTCGGTCCGAAGTTCTTACTTCTCTTCTCAAAGCTAAGTACCCGCTAGAATCTTTTTCTTGTTCCTCCGATGTCAGAAAAAGTTAATAATTGTATAACGTGTGGGAAACAAATACCTCATAAAGATTTCCACTCTTACTGTCTACCTTGCTTAGGCCCTGACCACGACATTTCTTGTTGTCGGTTCTGTGCCAGGTTCAACTCTCGTACTATCAAGCGCAGGTACGATTGGGCTCTAAATTATTTTGGCAGACGCTTTAATTATAGAATGTCGTCGGACACTTCCGGAATTCAAAAGAAGCGCAAAGACAAAGACAGGCCTCCGAGGTCCAAACAGGACTCGTTGCAGCTGGAGCCAGCGTCCGGTTCGGCTGTCGTCAGTGAGGTGCTTTTGCAGCCCCTGTCGTCCGCCACTTCTGAACCGATGGCCGATATGGACTCCCATGGGGAGCCATCAAGGCCTACTATTTTAACTGCTGCAGGACCTTCGGATGTCGCTCCCTCAGATGGGTCCGGAACCGCTATGCAGGTACCGGCTTCTGAAGGGGGTTTTCAGGCCTACTCACATCACTATTTCAAAGGCAAAGGCAAAGACAAAGACTCCTGTAAAGTCAAAAGTTCCTGCTCAAGCTGCTTCTGAAACTACTCCCAGGACACAGAAGCAATTATTAAAGATGGCTGAAGATTTGCTTACAATGATTAGGGGTTCTCTCCCCCCTCCTGAGAAAAGGCCACGACAGGATGTTCCTCTGGATTCCTCTGACCAGGCTTCTGTATCTTCTGTCTCTTCCTCAGATCAGGACTATTCTTTTCCTCCTTATGAGGATTCTGATGCTGAGGACTCCTTACCCTCGGCCTCTCCGCCTGAAGATTTCTCTTTTGGGGAAACCTTGCATGAGATGAGGGAACATTTTCATTGGGAAGGTCAGGAGTATTCTGCTTCCAAGAAGAGGCTTAGAGAATTTCTTCTTCTTCCTCAACATAGGCCTTTGGCTATCCCTCCTGTTCTTGACATTGTGGATGATGCTTTTTCTGAGGCTAATTTGAATCCTGATTCCATGCCTCCTGCTCCTTCTAAGCCTGATAGATTTTATAGGGTTCCTGAGTCTCGTTTGTTCTTATTTAAGAACCCTTCTGCGGATCCTGAAACTATTTCTCAGGGCTCTAAGGCTGTTAAAGTTGCTACTTCTAAGAATCCTATTCCCTCTGAGAAGGATTCTCGGGCCTTAGATAGGTGGGGTAAGGGTATATACTTCTGATACCCTTTCTGTTAGGGCTTTAAATTGCCAGTTTCATATGTTTAAGTATCAGCAATTTCTTTTGTCTGTTTTAAAGCAAAAGCTTACTTCCCTTCCTGCATGTGCAGAAGATAAGGAACTACAGGATGTATTGCATGCAACTGAACAAACATAGCTTACATTGTGGTTTTGATGCTTTGGATGCTTCTTGCAGGGCCGCAGCCTCTGGTACTGTTATCAGGAGACCTGCTTGGCTTCGTGAACAAAGTTTACCTGAACAGGTTAAGGCTAAATTATTAGATGCCCCTGTTCAACATGATGTTCTTTTTGGATCTAAGGCTGAGGAGGTTATTAAAAAGATGGAAGAAAAGGCAAAATCTATGCAAACTGTGAAAGACTTCTTGCAAGTTCAGCCTCCTAGATTTTCCAGGAATTGGCCCTCCAAAAATTGGTCCTTTCCCACGTCTGACAGGCCTCAAAGGGGAAGATATAGACGCTCCAGAGGTCGTGGCCAAGCTCAGGCCTCCTACAGATCGAGACAATGGACTGCTTCTTCACCTAGAAGGGGAGAAGACAGATCCCAGTCTCAAAGAAAGCAAACTCAATGACTCTCTCGGTTGGGCTACAGGACCTCTTTACCTGGATGCCCCTCTCGGAGGAAAACTTTCTCTTTTTTACAGAAATTGGACTCATATTACCCAGGACAAATGGGTACTGGACGTGATTTTAAAAGGCTACAAATTCCACTTTCATACCCTGCCAAGGGCTTTCGGTTGGCCAGATCTGCCAAAACATCAATGGTCAGAGGCCTTAAATCAAGTGGATGCTCGTCTGGCCATGAGAGCCATAGAGCCTGTTCCACTCTCAGGGATGGGAAAAGGTTTTTATTCAAGACTGTTTCTGGTTCCAAGAAAACAAAGCTCATGGAGACCTATTCTGGACCTTTCTGTGTTAAACACCTTTTTGGAAATTCCAAAATTCAAGATGCTTACTCTGCAGCAGCTGATTCCAATGCTCTCTCAGGACGCCTGGATGGTGACATTGGACCTAAAGGAAGCTTATTTACACATTCCCATCAGGCAGGAACGCAGGAAATTCCTCAGATTCAAGGCAGGTTCGAGACACTTTCAATTCTCTGTACTGCCCTTTGGTTTATCTACTGCGCCCAGAGTCTTTACCAAGTGCCTGGCACCAGTAGTGGCTTATTGCAGACTTCAGGGGATTCAGATTTACCCCTATTTGGACGACTGCCTTATTCAGGCAGACAGCAAGGATCTTTTACTTCAACATCTGGATTTTGTTCAACGTCTTCTCCTTCTACTGGGATTCTCAGTGAACACAAAAAAGTCACATTTGATCCCTTCTCAACGAATGGTATTTCTGGGAGCGCTCTTAAATACAACCTTACAAAGGGCCTTCCTCACTCCAGAAAAACAATTACAGCTGGCTTCAATTTTCAAGACTTTAGCAACTCTAACACAGCTCACTGCAAGGAAATTCCTGCAGGCACTGGGCTACATGGCTTCCTGCATTCTGTTGATTCCAAATGCAAGGCTTCATATGAGAAAGCTTCAATGGTATCTGAAAAGTGTATGGTCACAGCATTACCACGATCTGGACACTCTGATTCCTCTGATCCCCTGCCTCCAGAAGGAGTTCCTTTGGTGGTCCAGGGTGTGTGCTTTAAACGAAGGAAAGCCTTTCCGTCTTCCTCAACCTTCTCAAATCATAACCACGGACGCCTCGGATTATGCTTGGGGAGCATATTTTATAGGCAATTGCCAGCAGGGAACCTGGACAAAGGACCATCTTCACTGGCACATCAATCTGAAGGAAATGTTGGCAGTTCACAATGCTCTTCTAGCCTTCAAGAACCTTTTGCATCCAGGGCCTCTTTTGATTCGCACAGACAACACCACAGTCATGTGGTACATATACAAGCAGGGGGGTTCTCATTCGTACCCTCTTTGCAGACTAGCTATGGCTTTATGGGACACAGCTCTAAATCTAAATCTACATCTCCAGGCTCAATTCATCCCAGGAGAACAGAATCTCTTAGCAGACAGCCTGAGCAGAAACATTTTAGATCCTCACGAATGGATGCTAGACACCAACTTATTCAACAGGATTACTGCAGTTTGGGGATGTCCCCAGATAGATCTGTTTGCATCCCATCTCAATCATCAGCTGCCTCGCTTTTGCACCAGGTCCTTCCACAAAACAGCTTGGAAAGTGGATGCCCTGTCCTTCAGCTGGAGAAGCCTTTCAGGATATGCCTTCCCTCCTCTTTCTCTACTTCCTCGGGTATTACTGAAGATAAAACAGGACAAGCCCAAGTTCCTCATCTTGATTGCTCCAAATTGGCCTCGACAGTTTTGGTATCCAACTTTAAAGCACCTGTTTTTGGAGCCTCCTTGGATTCTCCCTCTGAACCCTTCTCTTCTGTCCCAGCATCAGGGTCAGTTGCTACATTCCAATCTCAAGACCCTTTGCCTGGCAGCTTGGCTCTTCAAAGGAATTTGATTTCTTCTAGTCTTCCCAAACAAGTTTTGGATGTTCTTTTGGAAGCTAGACGGCCTAGCACTAGGAAATCCTATGCCTCTAAATGGAAGAGATTTTGTATTTGGATGCAGGACCGAGGCTTGGACCCACTGGTGCCTGATCTCTCTTCTATTTTGCTTTACCTTTCGGAGCTTTTGTCTAATGGGCTTTCCTTTTCTTCCATTAAGATTC
Source organism: Protopterus annectens (assembly GCF_019279795.1). NCBI lineage: Eukaryota > Metazoa > Chordata > Ceratodontiformes > Protopteridae > Protopterus > Protopterus annectens. The sequence goes on along the minus strand of NC_056737.1, from coordinate 19,813,896 downwards.
ATGCTTCTGCTATTTCTGCTCATTTCAGTACTGATCCTCCTGTTTTTTCTCCTCCTTTGGTGAGACAGTTTTTGAGAGGGGCCAAGAATTTAAGACCTCCCAGGACCCCTCCTGTTCCTGCTTGGGATCTTAATTATGTTTTAGAAAAGCTTACTTTGCCTCCTTTTGAGCCTGCTGCATCTTCAGATATTAAGTTTTTATCTTGGAAGACAGTTCTTTTGTTGGCTTTGACTTCTGCCAGAAGGGTCTCAGAGTTGCAAGCTCTCATGGCTGTGGAACCATACCTTATTTTCCACCAGGACAGAGTATCCTTGAGGACCAATCCTACTTTCATGCCCAAGGTGATTTCGAAAGTGGCTTTAAATCAAACAATTCACCTTCCTACCTTCTTTCCTAATCCTCAAAATAAAGGGGAAAGGATTTTGCATTCCTTGGACGTGCACAGACAGTTACGATTTTACTTGGACAAGACTAAAGAGTTCAGAAAATCTAACCAATTGTTTGTTTCTTTTGCCTCCAGTTCTCTTGGAAAGGCTATTTCCAAACAAACTATTTCCAAATGGATTTCTTATGGAATAAGATTTTGTTACACTCATCATGGGAAACAGTTTCCAGGTACTGTGAGAAGTCATTCTACTAGAGCAGCTGCTACTTCTACAGCTTTTCTCAGAGGAGTTCCTACCAAGTATATCTTGGAAGCTGCCACTTGGAGTTCTGTGCATACTTTTTCCAAGCACTACAATCTCCCTTTGTATTCTAAGACCAGGGCAGGCTTTGCCTCTGCTGTTTTGCAGGGTCTTCTTGCTGCCCCTTCTTCTGTCTAAACCTCCTCCCTTTTTCACTGCTTTGGGATTCCACCCTACAGTTATGACTGCAACAGTGAAACACGATGAACATAGTACAGTTGTGTACACCTACCATAAATGTAGATGTTCGAGTGTCTTCACTGTTGCAGTCGGTGTTTCCTCCTCCTATCCCTCTTTTCTCTTTTGTGGTGTATTTGTGTTTCCTTGTTGGATTCATTTTTGATTTATTGGGGACTTCTGACATCTAGGGCAAGAAAGGCTGAAGAAGATGGCGTCGGCTGAGGGTTATGTACCAGAGCGTACTGACGTCAGGGTACTGGTTTGTACAGCCGACGCCGGACCCAGACTTTGGGATTCTGGCCGACCTCGGGCTGCCTGCCGGCAGGAGCACCCTACAGTTATGACTGCAACAGTGAAGACACTCGAACATCTACATTTATGGTAGGTGTACACAACTGTACTTTCCTGATTCACATAAATTCCTTTTTAAAAACCCTGCTGCAGACCCAGAAACTATTTCTCAGGGTCTCAAGGGAGTTAAGGCTTCTGCTGCAAAAAACCCTACCCCTTCTGACAGGGATTCTAGGGCACTGGACAGATGGGGAAAAAAAGGTTTACACATCTGCTACCTTGGCTATAAGGGCCTTAAACTGTCAGTTTCATATGCTCAAATATCAGCAAAATGTCATGTCATTGCTTAAACAGAAAATGTTGTTAAACTCTGAATGTGCAGAAAACAAGGAAATGAAGGATGTATTGCATGCAGCTGAACAAGTTGGAAAGCATACTTTGCAATGTGGTTTTGATTCTTTAGAGGCCTCCTGCAGGGCCGCAGTTACGGGTTCTGTAATTAGAAGGCATGCTTGGTTAAAGGAACAAAATCTGCCTGATCATGTTAAAGTTAAATTATTAGATGCACCTTTACAGCATGATACTTTGTTTGGTGCTAAGGCAGAAGAGGTGTTAAAGAAAATGGAGGACAAGGTGAAATCTATGCAAACGGTCAAAGATTTCTTACAAGTACAGCCACCTAGGTTTAGTAGACACTGGCCAACAAAGAATTGGTCCTTTCCTGTGTCAGACAGACCTCAAAGGGGCAGACCCAGATGCCCTAGAGGCAGATCCCAGGCGCAAGGTTCATACAGGTCAAAGCAATGGGGTGCTTCTACCTCCCAAAGTGGAGAAGACAAATCACAATCTTACAGGAAACAGTCCCAATGACTTCCCCCTGCCTGCACCAAGCACTTATTACCTGGCAGCACCCTTAGGGGGAAAATTAGCACTTTTTTCTCAAAATTGGCACATTATAACCCAGGACAAGTGGGTTCTAAATATCGTGTCACAAGGCTAGAAGTTCCATTTCCATACCCTGCCAAAGGCAAACGGCTGGCCAGATCTGCCAAAAAGTCAATGGGCAGAGGCACAAAGACAAGTCTCATCCCTCATGGACATGAGGGACATTCAACAAGTGCCAGAGCAAGAGCAAGGATTTTACTCAAGACTGTTCTTAGTGCCCAGAAAGGACAAGGCCTGGAGGCCAATACTGGACCTATCGATTCTGAACACATACCTGGATATACCAAAATTCAAAATGTTGACTTTGCAGCAGCTTCTGCCCATGCTGGCAAGAACACTTGGCTTGTAACTTTAGACCTAAAAGAGGCATACCTGCATGTCCCAATCAGACAAATATGCAGAAGATACCTCAGATTCAAGGCTGGCTCAATGCATTACCAATTCTCTCTGCACTGCCCTTTGGCTTATCTACTGTGTCCAGGGTCTTTACAAAGTGCCTGGCACCAGTAATTGCATTCTGCAGACAAAGAGGATTACAAATATACCCTTACTTGGACGACTGTCTAATTCAAGCAAAGAACAAGGACATCCTTTTACAGCATCTGGTGTTTGTGAAAAAACTTCTAACATGCCTAGGGTACACAGTCAACGAAAAGAAATCAAAACTAGTACCCTCTCAAGAGATAATATTCCTGGGTGCAAGCTTAAATACAACTGCCCAGATGGCTTATCTCACGCCAGATAAACAAAGGCAACTGACTACCTATTTCAACATGTTAGCAACAAAGGCCCAGTTATCTGCAAGAAAAATTCTGCAGGCTTTGGGCTTCATGGCATCCTGCATCCTGTTAATTCCATATGCAAGACTGCATATGAGGAAACTTCAGTGGTATGTAAAAAGTGTTTGGACTCAACATTGCCACAGCCTGGAAACCATAATTACTCTCATTCCCTGCCTGCAACAGGAGTTTCGATGGTGGGCAAAGGCTTGTCACCAAAACAAGGGACAGCCATTCACATTACCCCCAGCCAGACAGACACTAACAATGGATGCATCAGATTATGCCTGGGGGGCCCACATGGCAGGAAGATGCATTCAGGGAACATGGACCTCAAACCAAATGCATCTACATATCAGTCAAAAAGAGATGCTAGCTGTTCAAAATGCCCTGACAGCCTTCAAGGACCTACTTCATCCAGGCAACACCACGGTCATGTGATATATAAACAAGCAGGGAGGCACACATTCTTACCCCCTTTGCAGACTAGCTATAACTTTGTGGGACACAGCATTGACTTACCAAGTACATCTGCAGGCACAATTCCTGCCAGGAATTAAAAATACTCTGGCAGACGAACTAAGCGGAAACCTCATGGATCCCCACAAGTGGCAGCTGGATCCACAAGTCTTCAACATAACAAGGAAATGGGGATGCCTGGACATAGATCTATATGCCTCCCCTCACAACTACCAACTGAAAAGATTCTGCACAAGGATTTATCACAGACAAGCATGGAAAACGGACGCCCTATCTTTCAGCTGGAAAAACCTATCAGTTATGCCTAAAGTGGTGTCCAGTGTGGCTCTTAATCAAACCATTCATCTGCCAACTTTCTATCCAAATCCACAGAACAAGGGGGAAAGAATTCTACATTCTTTGGACGTACACAGACAACTTCGATTCTACTTGGACAGAACCAAAGTTTTCAGAAAGACAGAGCAATTACTAGTGGCATATGCTGCAGGATCACAAGGAAAGGCTATCTCAGAGCAGACTATTTCAAAGTGGATAGGCCACTGCATTCGTTTTTGCAACTTATACCATGGCAAACCAGTGCCTAAGGGCATTAGGCCACATTCCACCAGAGCTGCAGCCACTTCAGCAGCCTTTCTCAGGGGAGTACCAACCAAGGACATTTTAGAGGCAGCTACTTGGAGTTCAGTGCACAACTTTACAAAGCACTATCATCTGCCACTCTACTCTAAATCCAGGGCAGGCTTTGCCAGTGCAGTTCTGCAGGGTCTTATACCCGCTCCTAATGCTGTTTAGTTCCAGCCTCCCAACCATGGCTTTGGGAATCTACCCAGCTGTAATGACTGCAACAGTGAAACACGAAGAACATAGTACAGTTGTGTACACTTACCATAAATGTAGATGTTCGAGTGTATTCACTGTTGCAGTCCAGGTTACCCACCCGCCATTCCCCCTTTTCTTCTGATGGAACTTATCTTTCCTTCTCTGATTTATGCAACCTGTGTGGTGTATTTGCTTGTGCATGAAGGTAAAGTTCATATTGCTGCATGTAATTTTATATATAGATATAAATTTTACCTACCATTTTAGGGGGCACCTGACATCTGGGGCAAGAAAAACTAAAGAAAATGGCGTCTGCTGCTTCTTTTATACCCATGACAACCTGACATCAGGGAAGGGGCGACGACAGCTGACGCAGGACCCAGGACTTTGGAATTCAGGCCGACTGAGGGCAACCTGCCAGCAGGATTACCCAAATGTAATGACTGCAACAGTGAATGCACTCAAACATTTACACTTATGGTAAGTGTACACAACTGTACTTTCTTCCTGGTGGGTACAGCTGCCTCTGTGCAGCTATTAACATGCTTGTACAGGGTTTCTATGAACAGTTCTGCATTGGCAGCAGTGTTCTCAGGGTTTATGGGGGCTTGAAATTTTGCCAGGTTCTCACTTAATAGCAGGAGGTTAGCCTTAGAATAGTCCCTGCATATTCCATGTTTAGCTGGGGGTCCAGGTTTTATTTGTACTTCAAAGGATACCTTTTTGTGGTCTGACCTTACCAGGGAGGCATTACAGAAAGGGGTGTGCAGCACTCCCCCATATTAGTGAGGACCAGATCCAGTATGGTTGCACTCCTGGTTGGCGTATTGACTGTCTGGTCCAGGGAGATTGTGTTTACAAAATCCAGGAATCTCTGTGCATGTACGTTTGGTATCAACCCTTTGCCATCCTCCACGATCAGAAAGCTCCTTTCTAAGTTAAAGACAACCTCCTTAGTATCTGACCAGCTTCTCTCTGGGCACCTAAAAATGGTTGCCAGTGTCATGGATTCCCTGCCTCCATTTTGATAACTATGTCCACATCTGAAAAATTTTCCCAAATATCTGGAGAAAATCATATATCGTACATCAAGGAGGCATATCACTCAACATTAACATCTGTATACCTATTACTATTCTTTCTCCGTCAAAAATCTTTGCAAAATGCATCCATATACAGCTTGCACAGCGTTTTAATGTAAATAATCTTCTCTCCAAAACTCACCATGGTTTTAGACCCAATTGTAGTACAACAGCTCTCATACATTTTATTAACACTGTAAACCAGCATAGGAACAGTAGCAAACTTGTATCCAAAATGTTCCTTGCCCTGCCAAAAGCATTTGACATAGTATCACATCAGCAACTACTTACTGAACTTTTGTCAGTCCCCTCCCAATCCTCGCTTATATGGTTCCTTAGTTATTTATCTGGAAGGGAAGAAGTAGTTGTATGGTAGCAGGAGTATTCACCCTTTTTACAAGTTACCATAGTAGTTCCTCAAGGTTCTGTAATGCAACTCCTGCTTTTCAACATCTTTGTAAATAAACTCCATACTGAAACAGACCTTGCTAGCATAGTATAATATGCAGATGACTAATATGTATAGTCCCAACAATATCTGAACATTGTTGCCTCACAGTAAGACGCTGTCCGGTTCGATTCTCAGCTAGACCGTCTTCTGCGTGGAGACATGCGTGAATGGGCGTACCTTAGTTGAAGGTTGTGCGTCAGGCCTGGCAAGCCGGTATGTAAAAATCAACTGCCAATCATTAGTGGACCGGAGTTCCGCTGTGGCGACCCCTAACCGGGAAAAGCCGAAAGGCACAAACAAACAAGAAATCACTCAAACTTCCTTGGCTTTCTTTCTGTCAAAACATGGCTAATAGTTCTAATTTATTCCTTAATCCAAATAAAAACACTTGGCTTTTCTCAACTTATGATCTTCACAACCAAACAGTGCCATAGCTAAAAACAATCTTTCATGATTAAATCATCGTTGTTGAACAATACCAAATTTGAAATAGTGACCAATACTAAACTTCTTGTTATTGTAATAGATGACAAGCTTAAATGTGAACTTTTTTCTCCACTGAAACAAACTTTCACACTGATAATGCATTTTATTCAACACATTAACACCTCAAGCATTCTGTCACTGTGAACAATACTTATTTCTGTTATTACAGTGACTGCATCTCTCGTAAAATGTATATATGTATTGCACATTTACTGTTTTACAAATATGTAATGTAATGTTAAATGTGTAAATAAAATACTTGTGATGATATAATGTAATTTCAAGCATTTATGTACCTGTGATGGAGCTTTTCTCCCTGGGCCTCCGCTGAGAATGGGCTTTGACCAGTGTGACTATCCTGGTCAACAAAGACAAATAAACCTTTCATTGCAGAACAGGATGGAACACAAAATTTTTAAGACTCAAAATGAGAAACAAAAAATTCCTCATAATGAGGTACTGTTATGAGGCATTATGCAGCATGTTGATTTTTATTAAGCATTTCTTAAAGGGAATTGTTCATGAGTTTTTGCCTTTCATATGAGTTTAGCAGCTTGCAACCATAACTTTGCTAGTGATCGTTAGTTAAAATTTGTACAGTTTGTCCTTTACTCGTTAATTTGTTTTATGACTGTGTAACTTTGTACTGTGATCTAGATATCAAAAGGATACTTGGTTAGTTAAGGTGTAAGCATTTCCTTAAAGTCCTTCTTCCATTCTAGCATGATTAGGGGGGAAATACATTTAAATGAAATATCACTAGAGGCAAGGATGTTAGCCTCTTCAGCAGTAAAACAATAGCCTTAACTGCAATGAGTTCAGAGTTCACTTTTCTGATCTGTAATGCTTTCTGTTACTTTAGTCCTTTCCCAGAAGTTGCAGAATCTGTCCAGCAAGAGCTAGACTCCTACAGGACCCAAGAAGATGAGGTGAAACGCCTGAAAAGCATTATGGTAATTTTTTTTATTTTATTTATACTGTGGAAAACTTTTTTTTTCATAAATATTAACCATGAAAATTCTTAAAACATGCTTTCATTTTAAAGAGTCTTTGACAGAAGATTAAGCAACAGGTTCTGTTATATTTTATAGAACTACTTGGCTTTTCTCAACAATGGAAATAAAGTAATTTCTCCTTTTATGTATTTGTTTAATTCATAGAGTTTAAGAGTTTTTTTCTTCTACTTTTTGATCCATCCCCCAATCTGCGACTTGAATCAGTGCTCATTTCAATTGGGCAAGAGCTCTGTGACTCTGTTGTTCTCTTAGGTCAAGAGCTGGGTGCTAGCTCTGGTGCCGTCACCCCTTGAGGGATCATGATGTACTGCTTATGGCCTTGGCATTTCTCCTTTATCTGCCTGTAGATGCTCAACGGGGACAGGTGATTTCACCCACTTCTGTGAATGATGTAACTTTCAAAGCCCCCCTCCCCTACATCTTTGCAGGCACCTCTGCATATCCTGTGGTCTCCATCAAGAAATAAGAAGTGAGCCCATCTTCTCCAACATCTAGGTCGTAAATTAAACCGAATGTCTTCATTGTGGTCATAGCATTAGTCCTCCGTGTAACAGAACTTGCCAGAAGTCACAGTGAATGTTATGTTGTCTGTATCTCGCCTTCGTTCTTGCTGTTTTGGTTCGGAGCTGATCCTTCGCCTCCGACTCAGCCGTATACTATAGCTCGAGCGCTTTTACTGGTTCGAGGCTAGCCCCTATCCCAGAATGCCTAGCGGTAGTTCCCCAGATCTCGTTTGCTGCTTTCAGCGTCGAGATTGCAGATACTGGCTCAGGCTAAGTGTTTTCTCTTTTTATACTTTTGAAGTATAATTTTTGCATTTATATTACCTAACTTGGAAACAGTAGTTGTCCTTCGTTTTTATACATTTTTCCTATCCCGTCTGAGTGACTGCTACTGTGTAGACTAACAACTTTTCTCTCTGGCCTTTTCCCCTCTAGAGGGTTCTTCGTCTTTCTTGCCTTTTCTTAATATCTATTAAGCTTTTAAGCTTTAAGGAGTTGCCATTTAAGGTAGAGGCTTTCCTGTCTGTTAAAAAAAAAAAAAAAAAAAAAAAAAAAAAAAGTTTTGTCTGTATTTGCCTGTTTATCTTGTTAGTAATGTGTTTTTTGCCTAGCTTTAGATAATGTTGTTCGACATTATGTCGAAAGATACTGCCAAGGAATCTAAACCTTCGGGTTTCAAAAAGTGCAGTTCGTGCTGCCAAAAGATGTCCCTTACAGATGGGCACACGAGTTGCATGTATAGTTTAGGGCCTGTTAACCTGCAGTATTCGTGTACTATTTGCCATGCATTTAGTTCACGAGTCCTGCAGGAGAGAAATAACAAATTGATTTTAAGAGAGTTACTGAAGGGACCCCTTTGATCCTACTATGGGGGGGACTCAGCCAGCAAAAAAACCTGGAAAAACCCAAGTCTTCATCCTCTTCGGCTCCGATTTTGAAACAGTCAAAAGAGAAGGACAAGTATCAAGCTAAGTCTGACCTGACTTTTGGTTCTGACAAGACACTCTCACCTACGGCTCCATCTGTTGTCTAGGAGCCAGTAAGGTCTCATAAGCGAGCTAGGTCTCCTACCTTGGAACCAGTACGGTCTGCTTCACAGTCTCCTTTATTACAATCTGTGGCAGGCAGTCACCGGTCTTCAACCCATTCCTCTCTGTCATCCAGGAGCCTCTCAGATGATGATGTGGAGAGGGTGGTGAAGAGGCTTCTTAGAACACCAGCATTAGCTAAAAAACGTTCGGGTCCATCCCAGATGGAAATGGTGCCAACAGCCCAACCAACACCTGTCTCTATTCCTCCAATGACTTCTCTGAGCTCGGAGCCGGAGTGTATGGAAGTCGTAGTGGTGGAACCATTGGTTCCAGTAACCTCCAGTCTTTCTGTTCTGACTACCACTCCGATCTCCTTGAATACCCCCTTCTATCAAAGGATCTGGGAGCCGATGCTCCCTCGGTGGCTCTGAGGGGGGAGAGGCATCAGACCCTTGTCCGACCTTACTCTCCCTCTTGGATCTTCGGCGCAGGTCAGCTCTGCTCCTACATCAGCATCAGCATCATCGCCGTCGGTTTGGAGGAGGTCTCCTACTTCTTCAGAGTCAGAGACTCTTCCTGGTCGGGACCGTGATACCTTCGAGGTGATGAGGAGCATGCTGTCTAGTGACACAGCTCCACCCTCGGCTCCATTGGCTCCTTTGCCTTTGATGCCTGTGTACGCCTCCGAACCCCCGCTCCGCCCCAAGCATAGGGAACCATGCTCCAGGAGGCCCCATTGGGCGATCCCACCTCTCCAAAACCTCCCGTGAGCATCCCTCAGAGGTGGTCCCTCGGAAGAGGACTTACAAGAGGAAGCATGTGGACTCCCCTGAGTCCTTGACATCAGACACAGACTTGGATGACTCAGAAGGGTCCCCCTCTGAAGCTCTCTCTTTTTCAGACATCTTAGAAATCCTTAGACAGAGGGGTGACTGGAAGTCCCTTGCCCCTTCTGAAGACGAGCCAGTGTACCTGGATGCATTAGTTTCCAGACCCTTTTGGGTATCTCCTACTTTTAACCCACTATTGCATGTAGTGAGTCGAAAGGTGTTGAGCTCTCCAGACACGATGGAACCAGTTCAGCGGAGACCCAATTATCCAAAGGTGTTCCCATTGATGCTATGGTAGTGGCAGCAGCCACCAAGAGGGAATTAGCGGAAACTTCTTCATCTGTCCATCTGCCGAATAAAGAGTCTCATACGATGGACAGATACGGGAAGCGTATGTTTTCTTCAGCAACCTTTACACTCAGGTCGCTTAACTATTTGTCCCACTTTACAAGGCTTCAAAGAGATCTCCTCAAAGAGTTAGGAGCTACCTTAGAGGATGCTACAGCTGCTGGAGCCTCGGATAAGGCAGCTTCTCTTACGATCTTGACTTCGGTGGTTAACTCCTCCATGCGGCTAATTTCGTATGCAGCTGATGGGGCGAGCAGGGCGGCAGGCACAGGGGTGACCTTACACAGACACTCATGGATTTGCCTTTGTCATTTTGTGGAGCCCTTCAAGTCTTCCTTTACCAGTGCGCCCTTTGACAGCTCGTCCTTATTCGGGCTGCAGGTAAAAGAGACTCTAACCAGGTGTGAACAGGATGACAAAATTCTCTCTGCCATACGAGTACATTAGTCTGCTCCATCTAGGCCTTATACTAAGGGCCAGAAGAACAGAAAGGTAGGGTTTTTGGAAATTCCAGGAAGCTTCGCCTGACACAATTGGCGATTTTTCCCTCAGGTGCAGAGGGGAAAATAACAGAAGATGCCAGTCTCGTTGCAGGGGGGGGGGGGTCGGCAGAATCAGGGCGACAGAGATACCTCAGGGCGACAGAGATACCTTTTCTGGTAGACCCTTCCAGTGCTCCTGAAGGGAGGCCCGACTGTCCGACTCCGGACACAGTTGGGGGGAGATTATTCTTGTACCCAAAAGCCTAGCAGACAATCACAGAAGATACATGGGTACTATCAATAATATCCGGAGGTTACAATATCCCCTTCTCCCAACTTCCCCTGTCAAAAAGACAACACTCTATCCCAGATGTTCCACCCAATCTTCAGGATCAAGCAAACCTAGAGTTTCAAAGGTTGCTAAGAAAAAGTGTCATCCAGGAAGTCCCTGCAGACCAAATCAGATCAGGAACTTACTCAAGGTTCTTTTTAGTTCCAGAGAAAACAGGGGACTGGAGACCCTTATTGGATCTCAGCAGGCTGAACAAATCAGTCAAGAAAACAAAGTTCTGGATGGTAACACTGCAGTCCATTCTTCCCTTTCTGTGACAGGGCAATTGGATGTGCTCTATTGATTTCCAGGATGCGTACTACCACATAAAAATGGACAGACGGTCAAGGAGATATCTACACTTTCGGCTGGACGCCAGTCACTATCAGTTCAGAGCGCTGCCCTTTGGTCTCACCACAGCCCCCAGGGTGTTCATCAAATGCATGGCAGTAGTTATGGCTCACCTGAGGCATCTAGGATTCCGGGTGTTTCCATATCTAGACAACTGGCTCCTTACTGCCACCAATGAGGATCAGCTAATCAAGGCAAGGGAGTACACAATTCACTTTTGTTCTCAACTAGGGATCACCATAAACTACGAAAAGTCTGCCTTGTTGCCTTGTCAGTATATTACCTTTATAGTGGCAGATTTAGACATAAGGGCCATGATAGCAAAGCTGCCTCAAGAAAGAGTATTAATGATCCGTCGCCAAGTTGCAATGCTGTTGACAAAAGAGAGAATTTAGGCAAGATTTGTCCTCAAGGTCATGGGTTCTATGGCAGTGGCAATCACTCTGGTCCGTATGGCTTGCTTCCACATGAGAATTCTGCAGTGGCTCCTCTTTGCACAATGGTCATTCCAGGATTTACCCATGTCACATCAGATTCTGATCACGGAATCCTGCAAAAAGGATCTGGAGTGGTGGCTTCACTACCCTATGGTAACAATAGGCAGGCTGTTTCTACCCCCCCAACCTGTAGCCACAGTGACCACGGACACTTCCCAGATAGGGTGAGGGGGGGCATTATCTGGGACAGACTGTTCAAGAGTCTTGGCAGGAACACGAGTACCACTTGCACATCAATGTCCTGGAGATGAAAGCGGTGCTTCTGACAATGCAAGCACTTCCTACAGGGACTGTACCAATTCAGACAGACAATATGTCGGTAGTATGGTACATCAACAAACAGGGTGGAACCAGGTCTTACCCCTTTTGTCGAGAGGCTCTACGAGTTTGGCAATCGGTGATGTTTTCCCAACGCTTTCTGGTTGCAATGCACATCCCGGGGAAATCCAACGTGATAGCGGACAAGCACAGACAGGCTGTTCTGATGCCTCATGAGTGGTCCCTGAAGCAGGAAGTTGCAGACTTGATTTTTCACAAATGGGGCCAGCCATGCTGTGATCTGTTTGCCACCCCCTCAACAACAAATGCAGCAGCTACTTTGTCCTAGTCCCACCACTGGGACAGTCATCCAGGGATGCAATTGTTCCCGATTGGCCCCAGGGACCGCTTTATGCCTTTCCATCCTTTCCCCTGATCCCCAAGGTTCTTCAGAAAGCACAGTCATTGGGTTGCAAGTTGATCCTCATTGCCCCTTACTGGCCTCATCAGATATGGTTCCCATTCCTTTGGCCTCACCTGCAGGGAGAACCTTGGATGTTCGTTATGTTTCACTGTTGCAGTCATTACATTTGGGTAATCTGCTGGCAGGTTGCCCTCAGTCGGCCTGATTAACAAAGTCTTATGCATCAGTTGCTGTCCCTTCTTCCATGACGTCAGGTTGTTAGGGGTATAAAACATGCAGCCGACACCATTGCATCAGTCTTTCTTGCCACGTGGTGCCCGAAGCAGAGTCAGTTCGCAAGTGCCGGTCAGCTGACTCCTGAAATTTTCATTTTCGAGTTTCAGAACCAAAGTCTTCAACTAAAAGCAAGTACCCCGTTGGGAAAACTTTTTCTTGCTCCTTACCGATGTCAGTAAAAGTTAATAATTGTATTACTTGCGGGAAGCAAATACCTCATAAGGATTTTCATTTGTACTGTATTCCTTGCCTAGGCCCTGACCATGACGTACCTTGCTGTCGGTTTTGTGCTTTATTTAATCAGCGCACTATCCGTCGTCGGTACATTTTTGCTTCTAAATATTTCGGTTCTTGGTTTAATTATCTAGAAATGACTTTGGTTAGCCATCCTACTACCGGAATACCGAAAAAACGCAAAGAAAAAGACAGAGACAGGCCGTTGAGGTCCAAAACTGTCGACGACGTTTCTCCAAAGCCATTTGCCAGTTTGCTGGTACTCAGTGAGGTGCTTTTGCAGCCCCTGATACCTGCTACTTCTGATTCGCAGGCCTCTACTGAGACCTATTAAGAGTCCGGAATGCCGCAAGAGGCTTCACCTATGGAACCCATGGGTGTCTCTACCGTGGATGGGTCCGGAGCCGCAGTGCAGACACCGGCTTCTGAGGGTGTATTCAGGCCTACAGACTTGCATATTAAACCGACACCACCTTCAATATTAAGGCCAAAATCTCGATCTATGTCTAAAAAACTGATGCCCAGACCACATGTACAGGCCCCTATGCCTAAAAAACAAATGATCAAAATGGCCAAAGATCTAATTACTCTAATCAGGGGTAGTAACCCCCCCCCCATCTAAGAGGCCTAGGGCTGAACTTGACTATGAATCTTCTGAACAGGACTCTGTTTCTTCTGACTCTTCTAATGAACTAGATTTGTCCATACCTACTTATGAGGACTCTGATGCAGAGGATTCCATTCCTTCTGCCTCTCCCCCTGAGGATTTTTCTTTTGGGGAAACTTTACATACCTTAAGGGAGCATTTACACTGGGAAAGTCAGGATTTTTCTGAATCCAAAAAGAGGCTTAGGGATTTCCTTCTTTTTCCTCAGCATAGCCCTTTGGCTATACCTCCTGTACTAGACATTGTTGATGATGTGTTTTCAGAGTCCTGTATGACCTCTGATTCCCTGGCTCCGACCCCTTGTAAACCAGACAGATATTGCAGGGTTCCTGAATCCCACAAATTCCTTTTCAAAAATCCTGTTGTGGACCCTGAAACCATTTCTCAGGGGCCCAAGGGCATTAAGGCTTCTACTGCTAAAAATCCTACCCCTTCTGATAGAGACTCCAGGGTGCTGGATAGATGGGGTAAAAAGGTTTATACTTCTGCAACCTTGGCAATCAGGGCTTTAAACTGTCAAGTCCATATGCTAAAATATCAACAGCGTATCATGGGACTGCTTAAACAGAAAATTATGTTGATTTCTGACTGTGTGGAAAATAAGGATTTACAGGATTTATTGCATTCAGGTGAACAATTTGGAAAACATACTTTGCAATGTGGTTTTGATTCTTTGGAGACCTCTTGCAGGGCTGCTGTTACTGGGTCTGTGCTTAGAAGGCATGCTTGGCTTATGGAGCAATCTCTGCCTGATCATGTTAAAGCAAAATTGTTGGATGCTGCTTTGCAGCAGGACCGTCTGTTTGGCAATAAGGCTGAAGGTGTTCTAAAAAAGATGGAAGATAAAGCTAAAGCTATACAAACTGTGAAAGATTTCTCACAAGTACAACCTTCAAGATTTAGTAGGCACTGGCCTACTAAGAACTGGTCCTTTCCAGTTCCTTGCAGAGTCACTCAAGCCAAACCCAGACATTCCAAAAGCACCAGGTTTCAGTCCCAAGGGACTTTCAGAACTAAGCAATGGGGTGCCTCCGCTTCCAAATCTGGAAATAAGACACCACCCTATGGTAAAATGTCTCAATGACTTCCCTTTAAAATTACCAAGCACTTATCTCTTAGCCGCCCCTTTGGGGGGGGGGGAACTGGCAACTTATAACCCAGGACAAATGGGTTTTAAATATAGTGTCCCAGGGATACAGATTTAATTTCTACTTGTTGTCAACTCCAAATGGGTGGCCAGACCTGCCCCCAAATCAGTGGGCAGAGGCTCAGAAACAAGTACTTTCCCTCCTAAACATGGGGGCAATTCAGCTAGTGCCAGAAGAGGAAAAGGGAGAAAGTTTCTATTCCAGACTTTTCCTGGTACCCAGAAAAGACAAATCCATGGCGTCCAATTCTGGACCTGTGTACTCTTTCTGGACATTCCAAAATTCAAGATGCTGACTCTTCACCAGTTACTTCCTATGCTAGGCAAAGATGCCTGGTTGGCAACTCTAGATTTAAAAGAGGCTTACCTGCATATCCCAATCAGGGAATCTTGCAGAAGATACCTACGCTTCAAAGCAGGCCACTTACATTATCAGTTCTCTGCACTGCCCTTTGGCTTATCTACTGCACCCAGGGTATTTACAAAGTACCTGGCTCCAGTAATTGCATTGTGCAGGCAAAGAAATATTCAAATATATCCATACCTGGACTATTGTCTAATTCAGGCAGAAAACCATGCCATTCTTCTAAAACATCTGGCGTTTGTAAAAAGGGTTCTAACTTGTATAGGGTACACCATAAATGAAAAGTAATCACAACTGGTACCCTCTCAAAAAATTGCATTCCTGGGTGCAAGCTTGAGTACAACTGCCCAGATGGCTTTCCTTACGCCAGAAAAGCAAATTCATTTGGTGACTTACTTCAAACAGGTGGCCACAAAAACCCTGGTATCTGCAAGACAATTACTGCAAGCCTTGGGGCTCATGGCCTCTTGCATTCTTCTAATTCCATATGCAAGACTGCATATGAGGAAACTTCAGTGGTACTTAAAAAGTTTATGGAGTCAATATTGTCACAGCCTGGAAACAATAATTCCGAACATACCTTGCCTGCAACTAGAGTTCCTATGGTGGGCAGAGGCCTGCTACCAAAACAAGGGACTGCCATTCACACCACCCCCTGCCGCCCAAACCCTAACTACAGATGCATCAGACTATGCATGGGGGCTCATCTGGCAGGGAAGTGCATTCAGGGCAAATGGAGCCCAAATCAAATGCACCTTCATATCAATCAAAACGAAATGCTAGCTGTACAGAATGCACTGACAGCCTTCAAGGACTACCTTCATCCAGGACAACTAATGGTAAAGACGGACAACACCACGGTTATGTGGTACATAAACAAGCAGGAGGGTACACATTCCTACCCCCTCTGCAGACTAGCCATGGCATTGTGGAACATAGCCTTGAGCTACCAAGTACAACTACAAGCTCAATTCCTGCCAGGAAAATTGAATATTCTGGCAGACGAACTAAGCAGAAATCTCATGGACCCACACGAATGGAAACTGGAACCATGGATTTTCAACATGTCGACATGCAAATAGGGGAGCCCAGACATAGATCTTTGTCATCCCAGAACTACCAGTTGGACAAGTTTTGCACAAGAACTCCTCACAAAAAAGCCTGGAAAGTGGATGCTCTGTCCTTCAGCTGGAAAAACATATCAGTCTATGCCTTTCCCCCTCTGCCTCTGCTCTCCAAAGTTCTACTAAAAGTCAAACAGGACAAACCAAAAATGATTTTGATTGCTCCAGACTGGCCTCGCCAACAATGGTACCCAATCCTACGCAGTCTGTCACAAATTTCTCCATGGCACCTGCCTCAGACACCTTCCTTACTGTCTCAGCAGGAGAACAAAATTCTGCACCCTCCACTCCAAACATTGAATTTTGAAGCTTGGCTAATCATTTTAATTCCCCCTTAGCATCTTTCAGCAAATCTGTGATGGATGTCATTTTGGAGGGGAGAAGACCTAGTACTAGAAAATCTTATGCTGACAAATGGAAAAGATTCTGTGCCTGGAATCAATCTCAATGGATGAGCACAGCAGCGCCCAATTTACCTCAGATTTTGCAGTACTTAACTGAGATGCTTCACAAGGGCCTGTCTTTTTCTTCCATAAAAATCCATGCCTCAGCCATTTCAGCTCATTACAACACAGAACCCCCCCCCCCTTTCATCCTCTGCTCAAGCAGTATCTCAGAGGGGCCAAAAACTTGAGACCTCCCAGGAGAGTTCGTACCCCTGCCTGGGACCTTAATTTTGTACTGGAGAAACTCACTCTACCTCCTTTCCAGCCAGCTGCTACTGCAGACTTAAAATTCCTTTCCTGGGAAACAGACTTCCTTTTAGCAATCACTTCAGCTAGAAGGATCTCTGAATTACAGGCCCTTATGGCAGTGGAGCCTTTCATCGTCTTTCATGCGGGCAGGGTGTCACTTAGGACCAATCCATCCTTCATGCCCAAGGTGGTATCCAGTGTGGCTCTTAATCAGTCCATTCATTTGCCAACTTTCTTTCCCAATCCACAGAACAAGGGGGAGCGGATTTTGCGTTCATTGGATGTACACAGACAGCTTAGATTTTACTTGGACAGGACTAAATCTCGAAGAAAAATCTGAATAACTGCTGGTAGCATTTGCTGCAGGGGCAGAGGGAAAGGTTATTTCAAAGCAAACAATTTCTAAATGGATAAGCCACTGTATTAATTTCTGCTATAAGCACCATGTAAAACCTATCCCCCAGGGGATCAGATCCCATTCCACCAGGGCTACATCTACTTCCACAGCCTTTGTCAGAGGTGTTCCTACCAGGGATATTCTAGAAGCTGCTACCTGGAGTTCAGTTCATACTTTCACCAAGTATTATCACTTACCAATTTTCTCTAAATCCAGAGCTGGTTTTGCCACTGCTGTTCTGCAGGGCCTTATAGCCAGTCCTAATGCTATATAGATCCAACCTCCCAACCATAGTTTGGGAATCTACCCAAATGTAATGACTGCACAGTGAAACACGAAGAACATAGTACAGTTGTGTACACTTACCATAAATGTAGATGTTCGAGTGTATTCACTGCTGCAGTCCTGGTTACCCTCCATCCATCCCCCTGTTTTTCTCCTACTATGCCTCTATTTTCTTTTACTATACTTAAGTCTTTTTGGTGTATTTGCTTTTGTTTGGAGGTATATATTTTTGTGTTTTTAATTATTTATATATTTTTCACCCCATTTGGGGGGCACCTGACATCTGAGGCAAGAAAAACTGATGTAATGGCATCTGCTGCATGTTTTATACCCCTGACGACCTGACGTCATGGAACAAGGGACAGCAACCGACGCAGGACTGAAGACTTTGTTAATCAGGCCGACTGAGGGCTACCTGCCAGCAGATTACCCAAATGTTATGACTGCAGCAGTGAATACAATTGAACATCTACATTTATGGTAAGTGTACACAACTGTACTATCCTGGACCCAGCGCCAGATCTCTTGATGCATCAGTCGGGGGCTCTCCATCCTTCCATTCAAACTCTCAAGCTGACAGCTTGGTTTCTCCACTTCCAGTCTTAGCCAGGCTTCCCGATGTTTCTCTGGCAGTTCAACACATTTTGATTTCCTCCAGTAGGCCCACTACAAGGAAACGTTATGCTAGTAAATGGAAGAGGTTCTCTCGTTGAGCAGGCAATAATTAGGTTGATCCTTTTATTGCACTCATTTCAATGATTCTCGAATTTCTTGCTGTAACTTTTGAGTGAGGAGCAGCTAATTTCCATATGGGAGAAATGGGCTCCAGTATCATGTCCCATAGGCTATGTAAGGCATACCTAAGAGGTGCTACCCTCTTAAGATCTCCAATAAGAGAACCCCCCCCCCGGGATCTAAATTTAGTTTTAGATGCTCTGATTCTCCCCCCCTTTGAACCATCTGCTTCTTGTCCACTCAAATTTCTAACTTGGAAGACCCTTTTCTTGGTTGCAATTGCCTCAGCTAGAATGGTTTCAGAATTACAGGCCTTATCTATTCGTCCCCCTTACTTGATTTTCCACCAAGATAGGGTTTCTCTCAGAACCAACCCCTCTTTCTTACCTAAGGTGTGTTCTAACTATAATTTGAATCAGTCCATAGAGCTTCCTGTTTTCTTCCCCAATCATGGCAACAAGGCAGAGTATAAGCTTCATTAATTGGACCTTCGTAGACAATTTGTTTCTGTCTACACAGGACCAAGGACTTTAGAAAATCTGACCAATTGTTCATATCCTTTGCGGACAATAAAAAAGGGTGTGCAGTCTCAAAGGTGACTTTATCCAAGTGGTTTCCAGACACTATAAAACATATCTGCGATTTGCGTAAACAAAACTTCCAGGGAAAATTAAAGGACACTCAACAAGGGCCTTGGCTACCTCTATTGCTTTTCAAGCCAGACTGCCTTTGGATTCGATCTGTGCCACAGCTACATGGGCTAATCCTCATACCTTTATCACTCATTTCAAAGTAGATGTGGCCTCCCAGAACAGGGCATCCTTTGGCTCCATGGTCCTGAAGAGTTTTTTCCAGTGAGCCACCCAAGAATCAGGTGCTGGGGATGTGGTCCCAAACAGCAAGAACGAAGGCGAGATATGGACAACATAGCATAAAGAAGTTATGTACTCACCATAACGTTCCATGTTTGTTGTCCTTGATCTAACCTTCCTTCTTGCGTCCCACTCTCCTTCCTCCTTCCTGGAGGATCAAAAGTAATTCCTTGTTTTTATTGGTTATCCTGGCTGAGTTTCCTTTTTACCATACCTTTTGGTTAATCCTAGTCTCCCCTTCTTACTCTTGCTGATGGTTTACACCTTTATCTGTAGGTGTCCTCTGATATGTAAAATAGAGTATATCTTTTTCTAACTGTATGGTCTATTACTGGCTTATTACAAATGAGATCTGGGCAACTACCACTAGGCATGCTGGGATAGGGGCTAGCCTCGAGCTATAGTATATGGCTGAGTTGGAGCCGAGGATTGACTCCGAACCCAAACAGCAAGAAGGAAGGCAAGATCAAGGACAACAAACATGGAATGTTATGGTGAGTACATAACTTCTTTTTCATTACTGAGTAGCATAACACAGCAGTGTATAGCCTTGGTGGAAAGATTTACATGGACTTTGAAATACTGAAATAGATTTACATTAAAGAAACTGAATAGTCATTATTTGAAAATGTAGCTGCATTGTGTGCCTTTGTAGTCATTTTTTTTTTAACTTGTCACATTTACACTTTTTTTTTTTTCTGAATTTCCACTTCATTTGAAAGTGATACAGGAAGTACACCTGGGTGCACAGTGCAGAAAGATAAAGCCCTGATTGTAACATTGCAGAAGGAACCAGATAGTAAGGCTGGGAACTGAGGGCCAGTGCCAGATCTCCCATCCTTGGGGTGAGAGACAGCTTAATCCACTGATGTGCTATCACATTCTGGAGGATGATTGTTACTCTATACAGCATAATGGCTGGGGGCATGCACTTGGCACTGACAAGCGGCATATATGCATTCTACTGGTCATTCATCCATCCAGCCACAATCCTTTATTCCCATTTGTATGCATGAGGTTGGTGTGTCACTTTAACAGTGACGATCATCTAGAGGCATGGTTCACACCGCCTGGTGGCTAGCCCTGCCTCGGCTGTCCTTCTGTATCACACACTTGCACCTATGGCCAATTTAGTTTGTCCAGTCCACCTACTGTATATCTTTGGAATGTGGAAAGAAACTCATGTGAACACAGGGAGGACATGCAGACACTACACAGAAGGCACCCCTGCCAAGAATTGAACAGGAGCACCTCTTGCTGTGAGGCGACAATGCTGTCCACTGCGCCACTGTGCCGCCTGCTCTACTTGTCATTGCATGTGTTTAAAAGTGCATACACACTGGGGATGACATAGCAGACTCTAACTTAGATATAAATTCATGTCAGCCAAAACATTAGAATTAGGCCAGCATCAGGATATAAAATTAACAAAGATAATACAAAGGCTGTAGTAATAAACTATATACCCACACATTGATTAGTTCAGCATTACCCATATTTATATGAAAAGATGAAGTATTTTGTGTTTTTTTTTTTTTTTTTAGTATTCTGTTTTCATAACTAGGAATATGTGGGAAAATAATAAACTAAAGGTAATACAACAATTGAGAAACTAGAATGTCATAATTATGGATATGGATTCTAAGATACAAGCAGTGAAAATGTTTTTAATCCCTTTGGACTAGACCTGTTTTTATCAACCAGAGGAGAAGTTGTGGATGAATATAAACAGGCAAAAGATTTTTTTTGGGAGGGGAAGACAATGAGGGCTAAATTGGATAAACTGACCTCTCCATAAAACAAGCTGATTTAGGGTGACCTGATTTTTATTTATTTATTTATTTACATTTGTTTACCAGGAAATTCCAATTGGACGCAGGTCCTTTTTCAGCGGATGCCTGAGGCGAAAAGCTCCACATCATGTACATGATAAATAGAGATACAAAGTTGCAGCAATAGTAAACAATATTGCAGGTTGTTGGCTTTACTACAGTAACAAGATACTGATTATCAACAGTATATACAGTAAATGTTGCAAGTTAAGATAGTTTCTTGTCGTTTATAATATTAGCAACTAAGTTGTCAGACAAGATTTTAAAGTATGTAAAGACAACTAGCTAATTCTGACTGTGGTTAGTAGTGGCGGTAGTATAGTTGGGTTAAGAGTCTTGGTGGGGGCGGTAAGGGTGGGGGTGTTGGTCTGGATTAGAACAAGGACAAAGCCAGTGCAAATTTAAGTGGAATTTGAGTGCAGTCTTGAAAAGGTTGCTGGAAGGTAGATTAGTTATAGAGGGTGGAAGATTGTTCCAAAGTTTAGATATGGTACATGAAAATATGGCTTCTCCTGCTGAGTTTTTGGGTTTGATAACATTGAGTTGATTTTTGTTGCTTGATCTTAGGGGCCTAGTGGAGTGATAGGGTTGGAGAAGGGTTTGAAGGGAAGGGATGTTATGGGGGTGGTTAATAAATTTATGAGCGAGGGTGAGTTGATTAAAGTGAAGGAGTTGTGGGTTTTCTAGCCAATTTAGTTCTTCTTTGAAGATATACTTCAAAGCAATGCATTTAATGCTTATATACTTAGGACAAGTAAAAGTTTGTGAATCAAAGTGGAGAAAGATGATGATGATGAAACTGGGGGAGGGGTTCAAGAAATTAGGAGAGTGTAAGATTTTGGATGTGTGTCCTTAAGGAGAATGACAACAACCATAGAGAATATTTTATTCATAAATTATAAGAACAAAGCAACATGGGAATGGCGAAAGGAGACTTTGCCATTAGGAGTTACTGCAAGTGTGATTGTAGAAAACAGGTAAGAATGGTCTAGAATTTACTGGAGAAAATTTGAAAAGAATCCAATGTAATGGGAGCAAATAGAGAGAGAGAAGTAATAGAGTGATGTATGTGAGAGCAAGCAGAAATTTGCCCTGCAGGGTGGAGACTGCCTTCCCTTTCACAGACTGATGTGAGAGTAAGAGAAAAAGATAAAGGAGTGATAAGTGAAAGACAATCTCTGATATAGTTTTTAGTTGTCTAGAAAAAAAAGCTGCTGTTAAAAAAGGGAGAAGTAGTATTGCTTATAAAATATTGCATGATAATAAGGATCAAACAGAGGAGGTTAGAAAAGATTGTTAAAATTGACGGGAAAGGCAGTTTACAAAGGAACAGTAGGAGGACATATGCATGGCTCCCAAATATGAGCTGAAGTCCAGAAGGTTTAGGTTTTTTGCCTGGAAGTGTTTACATAGGTATTTCAGACTTCAGAGACTTTTTTCCTTATGTGGACAACAAATGTTGGAGGAGTGAAAGGAAAGAGAGAGGTGATTGGGAACATGTTTTTGGGATTGTAATGAGTTGATATATTTTTAAAACTCCCTGCAGAAAACATTGTCAGAAATGCTCGGGGGGGGCAAATAGTTGTAACTGATGAAGTAATTCTTTTGATCTGTTTGATCTGTGACATAGGATCTGAAACATATTAAGGCCTTACTAAGTCAGTCTGTGACCACAGACACCTTACATTTTGCTTGGGGAGCAGATTCTGTGAGGGCAAAGGTGTGTTTGAAGCACTGAATGTTGTGGTAGAGATAAAAGCTAAGTGCAGTTGCTTTCTTCTTCTTGTAGTTTTCTCCCTCTCCATAGTTATTACTGATTAATAGTTAAGATAATTTTTGCTACTAGTAGGTTAGTCCTTAATTATCATTACCATTGTTAACTTACTCTGGTGGTTGGGCAAGACAGAGCCCTACTCCCACCAACCATTTTCTGCTTCTCCCATGTTTAGTGTAGGTTAGTTTTTCTATATATTTGTTTACCTTACGCTAGTGGAATGCGCCCTTATTCCTTGTGATAGATGTTCATCGTGCTTACAGCTGCAGTCATAACAGATGGGTTCTCCTGCCGTCAGGCGGGTCCTCGATCGGCCGAATTCCAAAGTCTAGGTCCGGCGTCGGTTGTCGTCGCTTCTTCCCTGACGTCAGTGCGACAGGTGTATAAAAGAACCAGCCGACGCCATTTTCTTCGGTCTTTCTTGCCGCGCGGTGCCCAAAGCAGAAGCAGTTCGCAAGTGCCAGCTCCTGAGATTACGAAAAATTTGGAACCGAAGTCTTCTTAAAAGCTAAGTACCCCGTTGGGGAAACTTTTTCTTGCCTTAGACCGATGTCAGACAAAGTTAATAATTGTATTTCTTGTGGGAAGCAAATACCGCATAAGGATTTCCATTCCCTTTGTATACCTTGTTTAGGCCCAGACCACGACGTCTCGGTCTGTCGCTTTTGTGCTACATTCAACAAACGCACTATTAAGTGTCGGGCAGAGTTCGCCCAGCATTATTTTGGGAAAGCATTTAACTATACTATGTCGTCGGATACTCCGACTCCGGTTTTGTCTAAAAAACGCAAAGACAAGGACCGACACTCGAGGTCCGTGGCCTCTACCTACACCACGCCAAAGCCGACTACACGTGGTCCGGTTCTCAGCGAGGTGCCTACGCAGCTCCTGATTACCGACGACACATCTTTGGCGGTGTCTCCTGTACCCGAGGTCGCAGGCTCCTCGGCCCACACCCTGACTACAGATACCGAAGCCACGCTTGGCGTTGAAACACAGAATGTGGACAGGTCCACCTCCACTCAAGGTGTCTTCAGACCTTCCTCTTCTTTCTCCATCAAGGCTTTCACCAAGTCTAAAGCTACCATGCACCCTAAGAGACCAGCTACACAGGGCCCATCTCCAGGCCCCATGCCTAAGAAACAGATGCTTAAAATGGCTGAGGATTTAATTACTCTAAGCAGAGGTTCTCAGCCACCTCCGGACAAAACACCCAGAGTGGAGGAAGATTCCCCCTCCTCTGATCAGGGCTCCATTATTTCAGAGCACTCTGATTATCAGGAACAGTCTTACTCCCCTTTTGAAGACTCTGATGCAGAGGAATTTATTCCTTCTGTATCCCCCCCCCCTGAGGATTACTCATTTGGTGAAACTCTGCATACCTTAAGGGAACACTTCCACTGGGAAGGCCAGGATTATTCAGATTCCAAGAAAAGGCTCAGGGAATTTCTTTTGTTACCCCAGCACAGGCCTCTGGCTATACCTCCTGTCCTGGACATCCTAGATGATGTTTACTCGGAGGCCTGCCTTAACCCGGACTCTCTTCCTCCAGCTCCAGTTAAGCCTGACAGGTACTATAGGGTTCCTGACTCACACCAATTTCTATACAAAAGCCATGCTGCTGACCTAGAAACCATCTCACAGGGGCCCAAGGGAGTTAAGGCCTCCATTGCCAAAACCCATTGCCTTCCGAGAGAGATTCCAGATCCTTAGAAAGGTGGGGAAAAAAGGTATATACCTCGGCTACCTTATCCATGAGGGCCTTAAACTGTCAGTTTCATATGCTAAAATACCAACAGTTTCTGTTATCTCAATTGAAAAGTAAAATGTCACAACCTGAACAACCAGACATGAAGGAGTTGCAGGATTTGATGCATAGTGCAGAACAAGTGGGTAAACATACCTTACAATGCGGTTTTGATGCTCTAGAGGCCTGATGTAGAGCTGCTGTTACAGGCTCAGTCATACGTAGGCATGCCTGGCTCAAGGAACTAGCCTTGCCTGATCATGTCAAAGCTAAATTACTAGACGCCCCTCTTCAAAAGGATGTACTATTTGGGGCAAATGCTGAGGAAGTATTACGGAAAATGGAGGAAAAGGCTAAATCAATGCAAACTGTGAAAGAATTTCTGCAGGTTCAACCCCCACATTTTAGTAGAAATTGGTCTTCCAAAAACTGGTCCTTTCCTGCCACAGACAGACCCCAAAGAGGCAGATACAGGTGCCCGAGGGGCAGAGGACAAACACAAGGCTCGTACAGAGGCAGACAATGGCAAGCTCCTACACAAAGAGGTGGTGAGGACAACTCGCAATCTTTCAGAAAGCAAAACCAATGACTTTCCCCTTTGCATGCCAACCAGGTCTCAAATGGCAGCCCCCTTAGGAGGAAAGCTGGCACTATTCTCAAAAAATTGGCATATTGTCACAAAGGACAAATGGAGCCTGAACATTATAAACAGAGGCTACAAATTCCATTTTCATACCCTTCCAAAAATGAAAAGCATGCCAAACCTGCCACACAATCGAAGGGCAGAGGCACAAAAGCAAATTTCAGATCTTATAAACATGAAAGCTATTCAAGAGGTACCTACACACAAACAAGGTCAAGGTTTTTATTCCAGGCTATTTCTGGTGCCAAGGAAGGGAAAAGATTGGAGACCTATTTTGGATCTTTCCATCCTAAACACATTCCTACTCGTACCAAAATTCAAGATGCTCACTCTACAGCAACTCTACAGCAACTTCTTCCCATGCTGGGCAAGGAGTCTTGGCTGGTAACATTGGACCTCAAGGAGGCATACCTGCATGTTCCAATCAGACAAAATTGCAGAAGATACCTCAGATTTCTTGCAGGTTCAACCCATTATCAATTCTCTGCATTGCCCTTTGGTTTATCTACTGCACCCAGAGTATTCACGAAATGCCTGGCATCAGTAATTGCCTACTGCAGACTTCAAGGGATACAAATATACCCTTATTTGGACGACTGCCTGATCCAAGCGGACAGCAAGCACATTCTACTGAAACATCTGGCTTATGTAATAATGTTATTAAACTCTCTAGGATACACAGTCAACAAAGAGAAATCAAGACTAATACCCTCTCAGAAGATAATTTTCCTGGATGCCAATTTGGACACAAACACCCAGATGGCCTACCTCACGCCAGAGAAGCAGGGGCAACTAATTCAATATTTCAGAACACTGGCAAATTGCACCAGGCTGACTGCAAGGAAAATCCTGCAGGCTCTGGGATTCATGGCATCTTGCATCTTACTAATCCCATGTGCAAAGCTGCATATGAGAAAACTACAATGGTACCTAAAAAACATATGGTCTCAACACAGCCACAGTTTGGAAACAATAATACCACTAATTCCATGTCTGCAAAAGGAATTTCTGTGGTGGGCTCAAGCATGCCAAACAAACACAGGTCTTCCATTCAGCAAGCCTCAAGCAAATCAAGTCATCACAACAGACGCCTCGGACTACGCCTGGGGGGCGCACATGACAGACCGGTGCATTCAGGGCAAATGGACCCAAAAAGAAAAGCACCTTCACATCAATCAAAAAGAAATGCTAGCAGTGGTAAATGCTATTACAGCTTTCAAGGACCTTCTACAACTAAGTCAGCTATTGATAAGAACAGACAACACCACAGTTATGTGGTACATAAACAAGCAGGGAGGAACACATTCTTATCCCCTATGCAGACTGGCCATGTCACTTTGGAACACGGCCATGGACTTACAAATGGAACTACAAGCACAGTACTTGCCAGGCAAGGAAAATACGCTGGCAGACAACCTAAGCAGGAATATGACAGATCCACACAAATGGAAGTTGCATCCAAAAGTTTTTACAGAAATAATCCAAGAATGGGGAAGGCCAGACATAGATCTCTTTGCCTCCCACAAAAATCATCAATTGACAAAATTCTGCTCAAGGATCTTCCATCGAAAGGCCTGGAGAGTGGACGCTCTCTCTTTCAGTTGGACATCAGTGACAGTTTATGCCTTCCCACCTCTTCCTCTGCTGCCCAAAGTCCTATTAAAGACCAGAGCAGACAGACCAAAGATGATCCTCATTGCTCCGGACTGGCCAAGGCAACACTGGTACCCACTCCTGAGGAGCCTGACGCATTCCCCACCATGGACCCTGCCTCTAATGCCTCCTCTTCTGACTCAGCACAGCTTCAAAACTCTTCACAGTCAGCTGAAAACACTCAATCTAGCTGCATGGAAGATTCCTTCGCATCGCAGCAGGCCCTGCTCTCCAAGGAGGTGCAGGATGTCATTTTGGAGGCCAGAAGGCCATCAACTAGAAAAGCTTACTCTGCAAAATGGAAATGGTTTTTTGTTTGGAATGAGAAAAAGGGCCAGGATCCTGGAAAACTGAATTTACCTCAAATACTACAATATTTGGCTGAACTGCTAAGCAGTGGACTTTCGTTCTCCTCCATCAAAATCCATGCCTCAGCCATTTTTGCAGAATACAACACTGATCCACCTTTATTCTCTCACCCTCTATTAAGACAGTTCCTCAGAGGGGCTAAGAATTTAAGACCTCCAAGAAAACAACCAATACCTGCTTGGGATCTTAATTTCATTCTGGAAAAAACTGACTTTGCCTCCTTTTGAGCCAGCTGCCTCGTCAGATTTACAATATTTGTCCTGGAAAACAGCTTTCCTTCTGGCTATCACTTCAGCTCGTAGAGTTTCAGAACTACAGGCTCTTATGGCTGTCCAGCCTTTTATCATCTTCCATCAGGACAGAGTTTCATTACGTACCAACCCATCCTTTATGCCTAAAGTGGCATCCAGGGTAGCTTTAAATCAGGCCATACATTTACCTACTTTTTATCCTAATCCTCAAAACAAAGGGGAGAGATTACTGCATTCCTTGGACATCCACAGACAACTGCATTATTATTTGGACAGAACAAAGCCTTTCAGAAAATCAGAACAGCTTTTTGTGGCCTATGCGGTAGGAGCTCAAGGAAAGTCAGTATACAAACAGACAATCTCAAAATGGATAGCCCACTGCATACGCTTTTGCTATTCCTTTCATGGCAAAACTGTACCTACGGGCATTAGAACTCATTCTACCAGGGCCACAGCCACCTCTGCAGCCTTCCTCAGAGGAGTTCCTACCAAGGATATTTTAGAAGCAGCCACTTGGAGTTCTGTGCATACCTTCTCTAAGCACTGCAACCTACCATTATACTCCAAATCTAGAGCAGGCTTTGCCACTGCAGTCTTGCAGGGCATTTTGGCTCCTCCTAGCTCCACCTAGTGCTTACCACCCCTTTCTTAGCTTTGGGATTCTACCCATCTGTTATGACTGCAGCTGTATGCACGATGAACATAGTACAGTTTTGTACCTACCATAAATGTAGATGTTCGAGTGCTAATACAGCTGCAGTCCAGGTTTCCCTCCCTCCTTCCCCTCTAGGGGTCTTCTTTTATGGTGTATTTGCTTGCAACTACTGGTCTTTGATTATATTGCATTGCATTATTACATAATTTTATGTATTGCCTTCTTTCTGGGGGCACCTGACATCTGGGGCAAGAAAAACTGAAGAAAATGGCATCGGCTGGTTCTTTTATACCCCTGTCGCACTGACATCAGGGAAGAAGCGACGACAACCGACGCCAGACCTAGACTTTGGAATTCAGCCGACTGAGGACCCGCCTGACGGCAGGAGAACCCTTCTGTTATGACTGAAGCTGTATTAGCACTAGAACATCTACATTTATGGTAGGTACAAAACTGTACTTTCTGCTACCTATTGTTAAACAAAACAAAAAATCCTACTTTTTTAGATAAATTTATCTTTCCTGATGTTGGTATATGGTTTTCTGCCTTCTGTTCTAGTGATTCCTTAGTGTTTTACTGTAGGCCATGGCCAAGATCATCAGCACATTTCTTGGTGGGTGGCATCAGAGAAGATTTCTGTAGGTCATCCATTTGTTTTTACTTAGCCCAAGGCCGTGGTTAACCAAGAATACTTCCCTCCTGGGGTGATAGAGGGTCATTTTGAAGGGAAGATATCCAAAGGTACCTGTTCCCAGTCAGAGGCTAAGCTTCACACAAGTGTTTTGGAGATGAGGGCAGTTCTAGTATTGCAGGTTTTTGTAGACTGCCTCCCCAAAGGTGTAATTGCTATCCAGACCTGTACCATGGCAGTGGTTTGGTATATAAACAAACAAGGGAGAATACTATCTTTTCCTATATGTCAAGAGGCCATGAGAGTGTGGCAGTCGGTAATGGTTTCACAACGATGTCTGATAGCAGCACACATCCCAGGGAGATCTAACATTCTGTCAGACAATCTCAGCAAGAGCATTGTGATGCCTGTTGAACAGTCCCTCAATCCATCAGTTGCTGTTCAGATTTTCAACTGCTGGAACCAGCCATGCTGTGATCTCTGTGATCCTCTTCAGCACCAAATGCAACAACGTCTTTGCCCTGATCCCTCCCAAGAGACAGTCTCCTAGTAATGCCTGTGACCTTCATGTATGATAACCTTCTGACACCCTTCATGATTAAGTTTCTGTAGAAAGGACGGACTTCCAAGATGGCTGCACACTGAGTAACAGCTTGTTTCTAGCTCTCCCAGTGTGAAAACAGAAACTCAGCAGAGAATAGGATCATAGTAAGTTATTAAGTTATTGGCCCTGAGGCCCTTATAAGCCTAGCCAAGAGTTTAGCCCATGTTTAGACAAGAAGGTCAGTACACTTGTGTTTATGGATACATTTTAGTAACTGGCTAGTAAGTGGACTGCTTGGATGCCAGGAATCAAAAAATACAGAAGACCTAGAAAAAACATCTATAAAAAGTGAGGAAGAAACACTGACTGGGGAAAGTTTTGCAGCTGTTAAGCAAAAAGCTATGCAACTTTCAGACATGACTTCCAGTAATCTACAGGAAGATAAACGACAACTGCATACAGACCTGGTTAAACTAAATAAAACACTAATGGAGTATATCAACACAAATGACAAAAGGCTGGAAAAAATGGAAGAAGCTTTAAACAGATATTCAGATAAGATGATAAAGCTGAAAAAATCAGAGGTCGAATTGAAGAAAAGGCTGGCTGAATATGTGACTGCTTAGAAAGAGCTGTTTCAAAACATAATAGAATTAGAGGACAGAGCACATAGGGAAAACCTGAGATTTTCAGCTATACCAGAGAAGATGAAAGGAACAGACTGCATTAATTTTCTGAAAGCACAGATAAGCAACAGGATTGATATTCCACAGCAGGAGTTGTTAGTTGAAAGATTATGTAGTGTGTATGCTCCAAACCTAGCTGTAAGAAAACAGCCCAGACCTTTAATAGTAAAGATGCAATCCTACCAGCAGAAGGAGATGATTCTGACAAAACTGTGGCAGAAGGACAAAGTACTAAAAGTGGGGGACAGCAGAGTTTTTGTGGAGAATGATTACTCACTGTACACCAGGCAGAAGAGGAATTAATTCATTCCACTATTCAGGGAATGTTGAGACGTGGATGTGAGATTCAAGCTGCTATATCCAGCTGTCTTTAAAGTATTCTTCTCAGAAGGGACAGCATAATTTTTTGATGAAGTGCATGCTAAGGAGAAAATACAAAAGTTCGTCCAACAAAAAGTGAGGTATGAAATAGAAGGAGATTCTACTTGCTCTTGTAGTAAGAAAGACCACAGAGAGACTACTTGTGAAATCTCTTCCAGTATTTCAATGGAAAATGTTGGAGAGAAGGTTGGGAGCATGAAAGTTGACTAGAAGAATCGATAATACATTGGAAATGAAGCAGAGTGTAGATTTCGGCGATGGAGAATAACAGTAATAAAACCAGTAACTTAATGTGGGATTAGAGTGCAATAATTTTATTTGTGAAATATGACAAAACAAGAATATCTGGAAATATTGGACTTTTTCAGAATTTTGTGCATTTGTGGGGGCTCTATAAAGTATATGGCCTACTTCATGTCATTAATGCTCAGAAAAGTGCTGTGGGGGGACAGATGGGAGAAAGTTGTAAGTAAAGAAAATATTTTCTTTTCTTAATAGTAGTGCATTGTGGTGTATGGTTTTCTTTGCATGCTATTCATAAGTGTAATGGAGATTGCAAACAGATGCTGCTGTTTTTCTTTTTCTCCCCTCTTCTCTTTCTTCTTGTACAGTTTTGAGAAATATAGGCACTGCAGTGTAAAAAAAGTCTGGTTAGAAGGCATGACAAAGTTAAAATGAATGTGCTTTTTTCATTCTTGCATGGGGAAGTGACTGTATTAAGGACCTTGGATTGATTAGTTTTAAGAGAGAGCAAGTAAATAAAAAAAGAATATTGAATGTTATGAGGCTTTTTTCATAACAAATGCATATATACTTAGTAGCAATTCTGCAGCTGTTTGTGTTTCTGTGGAAACAATCTGATAACGAGAAACTGTCTGAGTGGTTCTCATGTCTTCACAGAGACAATATAATAAAGAGATACTAGAGACAGTCTGGTGGAAGGGGATTGGCTGAGGGAAAAGAAAAGAAAAAAGAAAAGGAAATAGCTAGGATGTCATGTTCTTTGAAAGCAGTTGGAGGTTTTCCCAGCTGGAAGGGCTTTAAAGATGAGACAAAACCAATTAGACTTGAAGTAAAGTTTTCTCAGTGTTTTTTTTAAATGCATTGGGGATTCAGATGCTTTTGGTTTTTTTTTCTTTTTCTTCTTTCTTTTTCTTTGTTCAGTTTTAAGAAATGTAGGCACTGCAATGTAAAAAAAAAAAAGGGGGGGGGGAGAGGAGGTCTGCTTAAGAGAGTATGACAAAAGCAAAATCAGTGGGCTTTTTCCCATTCTTTCATAGGGAAATGACTGGATTAAGACTGTAGGTGTTCTCCAGTAACAAGTTTATTACAAAGCATGTAAATGAAAAAGAATATTGAATATGGTAAGGCTTTTGTCTGGTAAACACGGTACCCTTAGCAGTTTTGTGTCTGGTTTGCTTATCACTAGAAGACAATTTGATAAAGAAATGGCTTGGAGAAAGTGTTTACTGAAAGCATTCAAATGTTTTCTCTGCTGGGAGAGCTACAAAGATAGGCAAAATCAAATGACACTTACTAATACCACAGGCTGTACCATGTGTCTTAGCATGACTAACCTTTCTTTTTAGTTAGCTCTAGCCTGTCTGTGTGGCTATAAACTTAAACCTTTGTTCTTATTATGAAGCAAAAACTTTAGTATTTGAAGATGTACATAGTTTTGTGTTTTTATTAAGTTGAAAGTTTTTTTTGGGGGGTTGTTTGTTCTGTTTGAGAGCTTCCAAAAAACAAAAAGTTATTTAAGGTGTGGCATAGGCTCAAATGGAGATGACAAGAAACAACTGCATAAAAGACCAACCTGCTGAACAGTATATGCATGCAACATAAAAGCTGGAACTAGACATTTAACAAAAAATAAAAGGTGATAATAATAACTATATAAGAAAATGATGCTTTCTTTAATGTCTTTCAGTCTGAATGGTCTTACAAATAAATATAAAAAAGAAAGAATAGTGAACTATATTAAAAATGTAGCGTCCAAATAGCCATGCTACAGGAGACATACCTGGAAAGAACTGAGCATGTGAATTTGATAAAGAAAGATTTTCAGGATGGTCATTCAGCAGAATGTCTGAGACAAAGGAAGACAAAGTAAAAGAGGAGTATTTAATTGCAAGAGGTGCTCAATATAGTGATAGAAGAAGAAAAAAATAAGATAATGGAAGATTTATAGTACTGAGGAGCTACGGACAAGGGAGGAGGATTACACTGGCATGCATTTACATTCCACCTGAAACTGCTATAATGGAGCTTAAGAAAATTCTGAGAGAAATAATCAGCTTTCAGCAGGGAATATTACTTGGCGGAGACTGGAATTTGGTTTAATTTGGTTTGCAACAGTGAAGATGTGCCTGGGGAGCCTAGAAGGGAAAATATAACATAGGAGGGTAAATCTTTGAAGAATTTTATGAAAATGTTTGGCATGGAAGACGTGAATTCAGTATTAGGAGTTTGGAGTAAATTTACTTATTATTCTCCAAGATACAAAAACTGGGCTAGGCTAGATATAATTTATATGTAACAGGAACATGTGCATTTAATTGAATGTCTTCAAATGCACCCAGTAATTATTTCAGATCATGCACCAGTAATAACTAAAATAAAAATGCAAGGTAATGAAATAAAAATGAGACACTGGCACTTTCCCACCTATTG
Organism: Protopterus annectens; assembly: GCF_019279795.1. NCBI lineage: Eukaryota > Metazoa > Chordata > Ceratodontiformes > Protopteridae > Protopterus > Protopterus annectens. The sequence goes on along the minus strand of NC_056737.1, from coordinate 19,780,991 downwards.
GCTGAAAAGTGAGGAATTTAAGGTATGGGTCTTGGAATTAATTCAGGAGCTACTAGAGAAGATATAAATTTCTTCTGAAAATATAGCTAGGGAGTGTGATAAAATTAAAGTGGAGTTTAAAAGTAGGGTGGAAATAAAGGAAAGGGAGATATGGCTAAGAAGTAACAAGAATTATTTAAAGGGAGACTAACATGTTATAGTATTGCAAACTAGAGGGAATCTCTCAGAACAAGAAAAGGAGCAACTGCAGAATGTTAAACAGAAATTAAGGGATTACCTCAGTAATATGCACGAGTTTAGAAAGATTGCTGTTAAGCAACTGTTTTTAGTAATCATTCTGAAGCACAAAAACTGTTAGCACAATGACAGGCAACAGAAAGTGGAAAGGACTGTCACCAAGCTTAGGGAGCCTGAAACAAAGAAGATAAGAGATCCTCTAGAAGTATTAGAAATATTTTGAAAATTTTACGAAAATTTTGTATAAAGCAGAGAAGTATGGAAATCAAGGAAAGATACAAATGGAAATGTTTATGGAAGAATTAAATATGCCAAGGTTAGAGGCATATGAGGCTGAATTACTAACAGGATAGGAAGAGGTGAGATAAAAATGGCTATGTATAATCAATCTACAGGAAAGTCCACAGGAATATATGGTGTTCCTGTGGAAGTTTGGAAGCTAGGAGGGAGAAAACTGATAAAGATCTGGAATGTTTTGTTTAACAGTATTTTAAGTGGAGGAGAAGTATCAGCATGCTAAAAGAAAGTTGTGGTAGCGCTAATACCTAAAGATGGTAAAGGTCCATCGGATCCAGCTTCATACAGTCCCATTTTGATACTAAACCATGATTCTAAAGTGTTTGTATATAATAGCTAAAAGAATGGCAAAAGTGATACCAAAATTGATATATATGGATCACTGTGGTTTTGCAGAGGGGAGGCAAACATTTGACAATATTAACAGAACATTGTTGATCCAGACGGAAGCAGAATATAAGAAAATGCCACTGTTGTTGGTGGGTCTTGATGCAGAGAAAGGATTTGACAAGAATATTCTGGGACTCATGAACAGGGCAATGGAAGCATTCACTTTCCCTGATACAGTTATAAGGTTGATTAGGAGTATATATATATATATATATATATATATATATATGTGTGTGTGTGTGTGTGTGTATATATAGATATATAGATATATAGATATATAGATGTATATATATATATATATATTTTTTTTTATATATATGTAGATATATATGTAGATATATAGAAATATATATATATAGGATCGTTGATGAAAATTAAAGTGGTTGGGTTCATCTCTGATAACTTTTGCTTGAGTAGAGGAACCAGGCAGGGTTGTCTACTTTCCCCTTTGTTGTTTGCATTAAATTTGGAACCATTGGCAAAGAAAATAAAGGACTCAGAAATTCAAGAATATAATTTGTATGGTAGTCGGGAAATGCTGGCCGTTTTTGCAGATGATATTATTTTATACATGACAAATCCAGAAAGGGACATTGCAGTGCTGTGGAACATTTTAAGAAAGTTTCAGATCTTTTTGGGATACAAAATGAATGAAGCTAAAACAAAGTGGAAAAATAAGTATCCACACATGAATTGGTATAACAATATCCGTATTTATGGGGACATGACAAAATTAAGTATTTAGTAGTATGGATTAGAGATGAGACTGCAGTGGCAGCTAAGGATATGTGGGAAGAAACCGAAGATAACAGAAAAACTGAGAAACTGGAAGCTTTGTTATATGAATATGAATGCTATACTGAGATACAAGCAGTTAAATTGTTTTTAGTCTCTCTAATCTTGTACACAAGTCAGGCATATTTTTATCAACCAAAGGAGAAGCTGTGGACAGCAATTAAAAAAGAGTTGAAGGATTTTATCTGGGAAGGGAAGACAGGAAGGGTCAAATGGGATAAGCTGATTCTTCCAATAGAACAAGGTGGACTAGTATTACCCAATTTGAGGGGGTATTTTAGAGCAACACAGTTAAGGCTCTTGTACATAACACAAGCAGAAAACTAGAATTCAAAGTGGAAATGAATGAAGACGATATAGGAGAAGCTCAAAAAATAAGGCGAGGTTGGGATTTTGGATGCAGACTCTTGAGAACAACAGAAATCATACAGAGTATTATATTCATAAAATAGGGTGTTTGTGGTGGTGCAGTGGTTACCATTGCCGCCTCACAGCAAGAAGTTCTCTGGTTCAATTCTTGACTGGGTTGTCTTCTGTGCTGAGTCTGCATGTCCTCCCTGTGGTCTGGTGGGTTTCCTCCCATATCCCAAAGACATGCTGTAGGTGGATTGGACACTCTAAATTGGCCCTAGGTGTGAGTGTGTGCGTGTGTGTGTACCTCCTGTGGAAGGCTGGATGGACTGGAATTGGGCTATTTAGAAAATGTACGGAGCAAACTACCTAGAAAAAAATGGGAATTGTGGGAACAGTGTATGCAGAGAAGGAGTGAGGTTTATGAGGCAGATTTGAATGAACCATATAATGCTTTACTGACTGACTGGATAGGTTATAAATGATGTATAATGTTTGCAACTGCAGTTGTTTCAGTGGTGTCTGTGATGTATAATGCTTGCAACTAAACTGGTATCAGTATTGTTTGTTTTTCATTTGTATAAATGTAAGTTTGCCTACGTCAGATGATAATTTAATAAAGATGTTTATTGAAAAAAAGTTTCTGTAGAAAGCAGCCCTTTGCAGAGTGATTGCAATTCTCATCGCCTCTTTTTGGCCCAGACAAGTCTGGTTCCCCTTTCTGTGACCTCACTTGTTGCACTCTCCTTGAGTTGTGGATCCCATTCTAGATATGATATGCCATTTTTAGGGTCAGCCTCACCCGAATCTGAAATTCCTCAGGTTGACTTATTGGTTCCTCGAAGTCCAATGATGGTTGGAGATCCCACGCTTTCTAATAGAGTTGTGCATACCATTTCTTTTTCTCAGAAGCTCAGTACCTGGAAAGTTTATAGTAGTAAATGGAAAAGATTTTCTATTTGGACCACTTTTAAGGGTTTAGATCCCTTTTCTGCCCCTTTAGACTCAGTATTGAATTTTCTGGCATATCTTTTTTAATCTGGGACCAGTTACTCTACTACGAAGATCCAGCTGGCTGCCATTTCTAATTTCCACATTGGCCAAGGCCATTTTCCAATCACTTCTTTAAGATTGTTCATAGGTTTTTGAAGGGAACTTTTTGCTTAGACCTCTAATAAGTGATCCAGTTCCTCCATGGGATTTGCCCCTCCTTCTCCAAGCCTTGACCATGGCCTCCTTTGAACTAGCTGCTAATTTAGAGTTAAATTATTTTTCTTGGAAAGCACTCTTCTTAATGACGGTTACTTCAACTAGAAGAGTTTCAGAGCTTCAGGCTTTGTCCTTTGTTTTACCTTACCTTATTTTTCACAAAGACAGAATTTCTTTTCAGTCAAATCTTTCTTTCTTGCCCATGGTGCTCTTTGAGTCTAATTTAAACCAAACAAGTCAAGTGCCAGTTTTTAACTTTGTGTCGTTTTCCAGGGCTAAGCTTAAGAAACCTGTTTCCAAGGTAACTTTTCCAAGGTAACTTTGTCCAGATGACTTTCCAGTTACATTTCTTTTGTTTTTACCATGAATGGTTTACCATTATATGCTAAGCCCAAAGCCCATTCTACTAGGGCAGTATCTACCTCAGCTGTACATCTTTAGATGATATTTTTGCAATGGTTAACTGGTCTATCACTCACACCTTTGTGTCCCATTACAGTTTAGACATTCAGTGCAGAGGTATGGTGTCTTTTGGTCCACCATAATATGGAATATTCTTTCGAGATACCACCCAGTTGTGTGGTTGGGGAAGCTGTCCCTGAAGATGAGATGGAGGGAAAACACATCAGATACAAAAGTTATAAACTTAACATAATGCTAGATATGTGGTGTCTTCCATCCATATCAACCATCCTTCCCTTCTCCCCTACCAATTTATCATTAGTAAACTGTGGCTGTTAGTGGACCTTGCAGACTGGCCCAAATTCTGTTGTTGAGATCCTTTGGTCTATCACTTTTTTTTTGTTAGAAGACTCCTTTGGTGCTAGTCTGGTATGGTATAGTTGGGTAAATTTGATCTGAGGAGATGAAGGTACTTAGAGCATTATGGGAGAGGAGGTAGAATGAAGATTTTGAGGTGTTGGTCACTTATTTGATTAGATCCGATAACCCGCAGTTTGAGAAGGGCGGAAGATGACATTTATCTAGTGCGGTGGTAAGTATGTAACTCTCACTACTCGTCAGAAGACTGGTTATATTAGTTTCAGAGTGTTTTATTTTTAAATTTGGGGACTATTTTTGTGATAAATGTGTACTGCTTTTGCTAATATTTAATATTTGATTATATTTTTAAGAAATGGGAAGTGCTTTAACAAGGTAGAAAAAGTTTTTAAATGTGTTAATGCTTATGCACTCTTTGTGACAACGTACCTGCTATTTTTACTGGTTAGGATGATTTTTATTCTTTACTTCATTACCTGACAGGATTTTATATTTACTGCTTGTGCTTTACACGTAAGGGAACTATGTAGGAAGTGTAAGCTTGCATGTGCTGCTTCTGAACACTTCCTTGATAATTTACTTTCCGACCAAGTAATTTCAGCACTGTTTACCCAAGTTAAGACTTCTTCCTAGCCTTCAGTACATAGGAATGCTCATACATCATTGAATAAAGATTTATTTAAACTGTTAACTGGATTGTTTTTTCCTCTAGAAGGAAGACTTCATTTTTACTAAATTTGCTGTGGCCAGGATCCGACATTCTGAGCAGTTATCCTTATTCCAAATCTTTTACTTTGTCCAGCAGACTGATGTTGCAATTTGGGGTACCAGATCATTGCTTCACAGATTTTAATTTTTCACTGAATGCTTACTTCAGTTCTGCTATTTCTTCTCCCACTGTGTCTAAAAATAAGAAACAACATAATAAAAAGCCATTTCTGCCACCACTGGCTCAGACAGTGCCTTAGCTGTTGGTGAGTGAAGCTTTAGTGACCAGACGTTGTTCCTCAGACCATTCACCTGGTACTATGGGTACTTCTTGTTGTAGCCCTTCTAGCCACCATTTACCTTTGGTCAGCCATGTCCTCCTCAGCTGCTCCAATATTCAATCTGGGCATGAGAAAACTATCTTGTTTAGATTTTGGCAGACACTCTGGGAGAGGGTTCTCATGGCAGCTGGGGAAAGAGACTTCTTGTCAGGGCTGGAGTCCCATCTCCTAGTCTGTCTTCTTCTTCGAGAGTGTTACGTGTAAAGAAATATGAAAAGGTTAGACACTGGGCATCTGAAGATATTGTATCTGTTAGAAAAGATGATTTTCTCATCTTAGCCAGGAAATTATTACAGGCTGTTAATTAGGGTACTCAGAAATCCTTACCTGAGGGCAATATCAATAAAGAAATTCCTGAAGAATATGTGTTAGAGGATTCTGACAAAGACAGAGAACAGGGCTTCTTCTCCCAAAGACTCTGTAGCCCAAAACTCTGATTCTGAGGAATCATGGTCCACACACCTGCTTTGGATGAATTTTCTTTTTCCTCAGACTATTTTCAGGATGAATTAGGTGTTTCTGTGAAAACAAGTGAATGTTTCCCTGAACTGAGGAGATAGTATGGTGTGTTACAAGTGGATATACATCATTCTATACCAATTCCTCCTATTATGTCAGCCTTTCAACCTTCAGTCAACAAAAAGGCAGATAGAATTCATGAAGTATCTCAAAGTAACACAAGTTTGTTTTCTCATCTTCGATGGGATCCAATTATATCTCTGTCTCTTTGTCAGATGTTAACAGACTGTTGAATACAAATCCCATCCCTGTCCCCTGAGTTCAAAGAGAGTAAGGTATTGGACAGAATTGGTAAGAGCATTTTTCTCTCACTTTAGCATACAGAATTCGTAACTACTAGGCACATATGTGGATGTTTATTCTGTTTTGCACAGACAGTTAGCTTGTTAATATTTCTCAAATATAAATATGCTCTGAAGTGTGTGTATGAGGCCACTACTAGTGCTACAATTTTGAGGAAATAGGACTAGGTAAGTAACCAAAACTGCTGATGAAGTAGTCTGAAATTTTGAATTCTGCTTTAGATAAGTAGATTTGGTTTGCTTCTTTTTACTTTTCAGATCATCAAACAATTTGATGAAAGAGGGAAGTTAATTTAGGGAGTATCCAAGATTTTTCAAGCCCCCTTTACAAATCTCCCAAATACTCCTCCTCATTAAAAAAGCAAAACAAGCAATCCATGTCATCTCCAGGCAAATAGGTAGAAAAAAAGAGATGGCAGAAGATGAACAAGAAAAAGGATCCCTTCCAAAAAAAGTCTGAATCTTTAGAATGAATATAATGGTGTATGACTTCCACCCCTTCTGCTCCTGTCTCTATAAATCTTTCTCAGAAACTGTTTCTTTATCTTTTCCTTTGAAAACAGAATGTTTCAGACTCTTTGGTGTTAAAAGTGGTTCAGGGAATTATAGCTGGCACTGGGTTAAAGTACCTCCTTTCAGGAGAATTGCTCACCACCCTTTGAACCAAGGTGTTCCTCAGGTTCAACACTTGCTCAGCTAGGAATCATTAAAGGGGCAAAAGAAAGAACTTTCTTGGAGACCAGTTCTAGATCTTGGGTTCATAGGTAGGTACTAAGCTATCGGCCCAAGGGCCTACATAAGCCTAGCCAACAAGGTTCCTTGGCTTACACCACCCAAGAAAGTTATTTTCCTGTGCCACTGTTGAGCAGAGACACAGAAGTGATCCTCGGGTGTATTTTTTATTTCCTATCCACTCTTCAAGATTTTTCTTGAAGAGTGCTAATAAAGAACTTTGCTTGACATAGATGGGTAGCCTGTTCCAGAGTATGGGAAGTCTCTGGGACAGGAATCTGTCCCTCCAGCATGTCCTGTTTATTGTGGTGACAACGTTTAGGTCCCTAGAGCATGTAGCTCAGAGAGATTGGGATTTCTTTAGGTGTAGCATGTCCAACAGCTCTGGGTTTGACATAGCTTTATATGTTAGGCAGGGATCACCTCGGAGTAGGTGATATGCTATGGAGTAAAGCTGGAGTTTTTAGAGGCGGTCAGTGTAGGGCATTTGTTTGAGGTCAGTAATCCTGTTTGCGAGGTACTTCTGTGGCCTTTCCAGCTGTTGCAGATGTCTTGTGAGGTACATTCCAAAAGGGGCGTTGTACTCTATAATGGGTCTAATGATTGTCGAGTAGAGGGGAACAATGACCCCTTTTTTCCCTGAATGAGAATCCTTTTATGATGAGGTGTGCCACATAGAAGGACTTTTTGACTACTGTGGTGATGTGACTATCAAAGGAGAGACTACTGTCCACCTGGGTCCCAAGTGTCTCATATCACACATTCGGTGTTAATTAGATTGCTGCCTATGTGGTAGTTCATGGGTACAGAGTTTTTACCAAAGGGGATGACACTGCACTTTTTAGCATTGAGCTTGAGGCCATGGCTCTGACACCAGGCATCTGTTTCAGCGAGGCCCTTCTGTAGGATGTCCACATCATTTGGGGACTTGACTATGGCTCCTAGTTTGCAGTCATCTGTGAACTTCGTTAGCCAGAGGCCTTCTATGTTAGCCTGTACTTCAGAGAAGTAGATACCAAACAGGAGAGGTCCCAGGATGGAACCCTGTGATACTCCACTTGTCACTGCTTTGAGGTCAGATTTGGAGTCTGCAACTTTTACAGTGTGGGTTCTGTCAATGAGCCAGTTGGCAACCCATCTGGTGACGTAGGGATTTATATCTAGTTTAGTCAGTTTAGCTATAATTCCAGAATGGGGGATGGTGTCATAAGCCTTGGCGAGGTCAAGATAGGCTGTGTGAAACACCTTACCATCATCTACGGCTTTGGTGACTGCCTCAAAGAAGTCGGTCAGGTTCAGGAGGCATGATCTGCCTTTCACAAACCCGAACTGGATGGGATCCAGAGTTTGGAGGTTACCAATGTCTTTGTTTATGAGTTCCATGATGATATGTTCCATGGCCTTGCAGACCAGGCTCGTCAGTTCCTGGGGTCAGTGGTGGCTCCTCCTTTGTGGAGTGGGATAACTGTTGCTGTGCGCCATTCCGTGGGCACAAAGCCTGATGCGAGGCTATTATTGAACATGGTGCTTAAGTGGAGAGCCAGTTTGTTCTGAAGTTCGTGTAAAACACAGCCTGGGATGTTGTCCGGTCCCATGGATGCTGTGTTTTTGGCTTTAGAGAGTGCAGCTTTTACCTGCGTATCTGTGATTACAGGGACTCTGCAGTCTTCCTGTATAGATATGGGTCCTTTAGGGGGTGGGGGTGGGGGTAAAGTTAGCACTGAACCTATATGCCAGGATGTTGGCAATATCAGTTGGTTCTGTAATTTTCGTGCCTTTGTGCTGTAACTCAGAGCAGATCTGGGTGTTGCCATCGAGATTCTTGACATAGCTATAGAATGCTTTGTGGTTGTCCTTAGAATTAGTGGCGATTTTGTTTTCATAGCTAGCTTTGGAGGATCTTATAAGGGATCTCAGCTTCTTACTGAGGCTGACCAGGGAGCTCCTCCACTCATGGGGTTTTACTCTCTTTTGCAACAGTTTCTTCCTTTTGTTGTACAGTTTGTTTATGGTAGGGGACCACCAGATTGGCTTCCTTTTTTGGAGGATAGCGTTTTGGTTCTGTTTGAGATAGCCCAATCCATGCACTCATGTAAATGCTTATAGAGTGCATTTGTGTAGGATTCAGCAGATGTAACTGTATCTTTCCTTTCTCAGTCTGTGTATGAAAGTAGTAAAGTTCAGAATGCAGATCCTTCAAACTGTTACCCCTCATTCCTTCTCTGAATCTCATGGTAACATTAAATGCAAAGGATGCCATCACATTCTCATAGCCACAGGCTTTAGGAAATTTGTCTGGGTCATATCAGCTCTTAGAATTACCCCTTGGGTTATCTACAGCTGCAAGGGTGTGTACAAAGTATCTAGCACCAGTGATTTCTCATTGCAGACCACTGGGCATTCACATATTTCCTTATTTAGACAACTAACTTATCTTTGCATTGTGTTTTCCCAGATGTAGAAAGTCTTTAACATGGGTATCTGCTCGTACTAATTTGAGATTCCAGATAAATGTACAAAAATCCTGCTTGACTCTTGTCACACAAGATTGTGTTTTTTTGGGCTGCCTTCTAGACCCCACTTAACAAAAAAGTTTTTCTTACACAAATGAAGGTGTTTTACTTGGAAACTTTCCGGAGCTTTTTCAGTCATTCTCATTCTTCTGGAAGAGAATTTCTCGAGATCCTAGAGTTCATGGTTTCTACTATTCTCATGAATTCCTTCACTAAATTGTACACAAGAACAAATTCAGTGGCTTCTGAAAAACTGTATGGACCCAACATTTGCATCCTGTGGAATTTCAGTTTCCAGTTTTGAGCTTTGTCAAAAAGGAATTGCACTGGTGGAGACAGCAAATAGAACTGAACCCAGGTCTCCCCTTTTCTTCTTATACTCCAAGCCACTCTGACCACAGATACCTCATATTTTCCTTGGGGAGCAGTTTCTGTGAGGGTAAAGGTGCAAGACTTATGAACTCTTTAGACAGGCCAAAGCACATAGGCATCAAATAGATGCTGGCTGTGATAACATGCCTTTCAGTCTGTTCATCACCTATGGTCCCCAGGTTCTTTTCAGGTGATTACAGGCAGTACCAGCAGTAGTGACTTGCATGAACAAACAGTGGAACCAGGTTGTACCCGCTGTGCAGGCTGGCTATAACAAGTTAGGAATTAACTGCACAGCATTCATTAACTCCCCAAGTATCTTGCATTCTGTCAGAACATAAAATAGTGGCAGACAAGCTGAATAGGACCAGGACAGATCCTCACAAATGAAACTTGAAAGAGGTGGCCTTGCAGGTATTAATCCAGATGTGGGGAACACCTCAGCTGGATAGATCTGTTTGCATCTTTCTAAACAGACAACTAAACAAATTCTTCTCTAGATCTCCTTGCAAGCAAGCCTGGAAAGCAGATGCATTTTCATTCCCGTGGTGGGAAGTATTCCTTTATGCATTTCCACCCTTTCCACTGATACCTAGGATAATTCTCAAGATTCGGGACTCTTCAAAAACTACTGCGGCGACTCCTTTTTGTTCAAGGCAGCATTGGGTCCCTGTTTTTATGGAATTGGCAAAGGACCATTACCACAGACATCCTCATAGACTGGACCTACTCACACAAGACAAGGGGAATTTGATACATACAGTCTCAAATTGTACTGACTGCCTGGATTTTTCAATTTTTATACCCTTTAGGCACCTCTTTTATGAGGATGTACAGCAGATACTAAAGGAGACAAGAAAACCTGCTGCTGGTAAATCTTATATTTGTAAGTGGAAAATATTTTCTAGTTGGTGCCTGGCAGGGTCCCTTCAGGGATTACGTACCACTGGTTCTGAAATATTTGAATTGCTTTCCTCTGGTCTTTCTTACTGCTCTATCAAGGTACATCTTATTATCATTTCATCACAGATCTACCCTTTTTCTTTGTTTTTAATAAAACAATTCCTTAAGGTTGCTTTATAGCTTAGGCTTCCTAGAAAACAGGTGGCTCCTTCATGGGATCTTAATATTGTTCTGGAAAAAAGTTAACCTTGTCTCCCTTTAAACCATTTCATCAAGTGGATTTAAAATTCATTAAATGGTAGACTTTATTAGTTTATTGCTCTGGCATCTGCAAGAAGAGTATCTTGAGTTGCAAGCTGTCAGTGGTGGGTGAACCCTATTTGATCGTCCATCGAGATAGGGTCTCATTAAGAACAAATTCTTCATTTATGCCCAGAGTTGTTTGACACTTAACTTTGGATCACGCCATCAGTCTGCCAGAGTTCTATCCATACCTGCAGAACCAGGGAGAGAGGCTTTTATATATTCTGTACGTGCATAGGCAGCTCAGTATCTTAAGTAAGTCCTTTAGAAAAGCAGATCAGCTGCTTATTTCTTATGATGGGACAATGAAAATACAACCCATGTCAAAACTGATGATCCTTTTCATTCTGTCTTTCCAATCTGAAATATTGGTACTTGAGCAAAATGAGTACTTCAGCCATGAGCCCCTTTAAGACTTCTTCCTTCCCTTTAATCCCTCTTTCCCTTTATCTACCTCAGAACTTGTTTATCACCTTCGTGAAAGCAGTCTGATCTTGGTAGTAGATAAGTGCTCCAGCTCACGTTTAACTTTTAGACAATGTTCTGGTTGCAACTATCTGTCATTTTGTATACATGTAGTTTAGATAAAGTAATGTTTAGGATATTTAACAGTAATTCACTTTGTTCTCTACTTTTTTATGTCAGATCTGTCATTTCTGCCCCTGGGTGCTTGTCACTATCTTCCTTCCTCATACTTTCATTATTAATAGTGTGTTGGCATTGTTACCTCCCCTTTCTGGTTATAGTTAATAGCAGTTGTTATAGTAATAGTTAATCTTATAGTGTAGTTAGGAATGCAGTTGTTGTGATGGTTTTCTGTACTGTAGTCACTGATTTTTGCTATCTGTTTTAATGGTATTTTTCTTTGGTTCCCTTTTAAGAGGTCCTTATCACTGCTGCATTATTCTTTGCAACTGGAATGTCCTGCAGAATATAGACAATTGTCTGGCATACCAAAACCTGTATACCTTTTAATATGTCAGACACTTGTCCTATGTCCAAGGCATAAGATACATACGTGATGTATGCGTACCTAATCCTCGGAACAACTTTGCTGCCATTCTAAACGCGACCTTGAATTTGGTCTGAAAGACATTCATCAAGTTAGTTCAGCTACTGAGCCTGCTAAAGATAAGTGCCCTGTTTGGGTCTGTTCCTTCCTATTTTTCTTCTTTTGGTTTTAACATTTTAGATGTGTTCTAGGAAGGGAAATGTGAGTGTGGGAAGCAGAATCCCCATAGATATGTGCATGAGCAGTGCCTTTTTTGTTTTGGTGCTACATATGGCATTACTCTTTGAGAGATCTGTCAAGTGTTTACCCCCAAGACTCTCCATAGTCATATCTCATCCCTTTACATTTAGTTGGGTAACCAGCTTTTAAATCTATTAGCTAAGGGTTCAACACCCATTAAATCCACCTGCCATGACACTAGCTGCATCTTAAGAAAAAATCCAAAATAACACACATTGATTGTGTTATTGCCCAGCCACCTTTGGACATCTGTCAGGTTGGATGAAGAGCCTGAGGACTGTTTAGTGTCAATGTCAGCTCTCTCTGTTGTGATCCAGTTGAAGGCTGACATAGGACTGCCTACCCAATCATCAGTTGAAGCTGTGCCTACATCTGCTGCAGATGTGTAATTGGAATCATGGCTGAGTGCATTGTAGGGGCAGAGGGGGTTCCTCAGGTACTTGTTAGTGAAGGATGCCTGGCACCCTCATTGAATCTAAGCAAGGGTCTGAACCCCCTAGATTTGTTAAAGCTGATGTTATTTTAAAAAGGAAGCAGAAGGCTAAGCATGTGGCCTCTGTGACTAAGGATCCCCAGAGAGAATGTCAGGATTTTAACCCTGGGTTTTTCAATGCTCTTATGTTTTTAAAGCCCGCTCAAAGCTCATTTATTTTTGCTTCTGTTCCATGGTCTTCTACTCTGGAGTCTGATTCCTCTGACAAAGAGCTGAATTTAGGCTACGGTGAAGAATCATTGGTGTACTCTTCTGAAATCCAGTTTCCTCTTGTCCTGGGGTCTGAAGAAGAAGATTCACTTTCTTATGATTCCCCTATGGAGGAATTATCTTTTGGGGATACTGTGGTTCACATGATGGAACATTTTGAATGGAACTGTTCCCGGGTTTCTGACATTCAGAAGTAGTACTATGAACTCTTGCAAATGGATTTGCATAGGCCTTCAGCTATCATTCCAGTGTTGGATGCCCTTTTGGACACTTTTTCTTAGGTTTTTCAAGCCCCTGATTTCCAACCCCAGCTCCTAAGAAGCTTGACAGGTTCTATAAAGTCCCTGAATCTCAAAAACTCTTGTATAAAAGCCTTTCCTCTGACCATGCTGCTATTTCTGAAGCTACTGATAACTCATCTAAGTTGCTCCCCTCGTGTAAGCCTTTACCATCTGATAAGGACAGCCATGCTTTGGAAAGGTATGGAAGAATGTATGTTTCTATACCTTAGTTTTCAAGAGCCATTAACTACCAGACCCATATGACTAGTTTATTTACTGGCTCATCTTTCTAAGCTTGGGGCTTTTGAGTGATATTTCTGACTCTGAGGCAAAGACTTCTGCCATTTCCCTTTTGAGTTCTGCTTTCCGGGTGACTTGTCATTGCATTATATGCAGTTATGGTGCTGCCAGTGCCTCCACTAGGGCTTCCGCATCTGGATCTGTGATGGGAAGGTACTCTTGGTTGTGCCTGCAGGCTCTTCCTGAGGACATTACGGCTAAATTACTGGATTTTCCTTTGGACAGCTAGAATCTCTTTGGGACTACAACGGCTGAATTTTTTAAGAACCTACAAGATAAGGGTGAAGTTATTCAGGATCTGAAAGAAAAAAATCTTTCTCCTGTTCCAAAGTTTCAGAGAAGTTATCCTTCTAAAACTTCCTTTGTCCTTGGGCAACCCAAGATATAAGTGAGCTTCCAAGAGCGTTTTTCCTGACCAGCCTTCTAAGAGTACTAAGGGTAAAAAGCCTGCTTTCCATGACAAATCTGCTTCTGTTTTACATTCAACCACTTCTACCCCTTGGAAAGATTCCTCTATTCCTCCAGTTGACTCTGGATGCTTTCCATTATCCAAAATGGTTATTTTCTGGTTTGTAATTTCCTTCCTCCATTCTCAAGCCTTCCTCAACCTCCTCCTTGCCAGCTGCCTCAATTTACTTTGGTTCTTCAGTATATTTTGGTACAGGGAACCATCCAACCTGTCCCCCCTTTGCAACAGGGCAGTGGTTTTTACTCCAGGATGTTTCTGATTCCCAGGAAGAAGGGGTCTTGGAAGCCCATGCTACATCTCTTCTTTCTCAGCACTTTTCTAGAACTTTCTTCTTGCACGATCTTGTCTCTCCACATGCTGTTTCCCCTGTTGCTTCCATAAGCTTTTCTGATGTCCATGGATTTGCAGCATCCCTACCTACATATTCCTATTCACACTGTCTTAAGGAAGTTTTTACATTTTTCTCTGTTTCTTCCTCACATTATTAGTTCTCTGCTTTGTATTTTGGTCTTTAACTCTGAGGGTCTTTACCAAATGTCTGGTCCCAATGGTAGCCTTCTGTAGACTTCAGAGAATTCAAATATTCCCTTATTCAGATGACCTTTTGATTCACACCCCCCTCTCAGCAGTTTCTGCTTTGGGATCTTCACTTCACTGTGCTTCTTCTTTGCAGTGTGTTCATCCTAAATCTCAAAAAACTCTATGTTGACCACCCTCTCAAGACCAAGTGTTTCTGGAGTGCAGGATTCAGAGCATACCAGTGATTGCTTGTCTCCCATCCCCATAGTCCTTTCTTCTACTGCTTATTTTGAGCCTCTTCTCTTCCAGTCCTTCCTGCAAGGGAATTACTGGGAGCACTGGGGTACATGGCATCCACTATTCCCATGTTTGCCTTTGCCAGACAACATATGAGAACATTTCAGTGGTATCTCAAGACTGTTTGGTTTCAACACTGCCATCCCCTGAATTTTCCTGTTTCTCTTGCCCTCTCTCAAGTTCGGGTTCCACTGGTGGATTCACCAGATTTCCCTGTATCCATGTCTCTTTGCAGTCTCCTCTTCCCTCTCAGGAGCTGTACACAGATGCTTCAGATCAACAACTTCAAGGTCCAAGGACTTTTGTCTCCTCAAAGATTGGCAGACCATATCAACATCAAGGAGAGCTCTAATTCTGGCCCTTCATGCCTTCTAATTTCTTTTGGTGTCAGGTCGTGTAAGGATTTTCACAGACAATACCACAGTCACGTAGTGTATGAATAAACAAGGGGTCACAAAGTTCTACCTTTTTTGCAGGCTGGCTCTTCAGGCTTGGAATTTTGCAGTCTGAATCAGTCGTTTCTTCAGGTGGTTTACATTCCCTCAGAGCACATTCTTATGGCAGACACTTTGAGCAGGTTCAGGACAGAGAGGTATTTGTGGACATAATACATCAGTGGGGTACTCAAGTAGATCTCTTTGTCTCACCTTTGAACAGACAGATTTCCCAGTTCTGTTCCAAATTGCCAAGATTCCCCAGATCTGTTCCAGATTGTCAAGTCCTTCGCCCTGCCTTTTTACTGGAAGGTGTTGTTCCTGTATTCCTATCCCCCTCTTCCTCTGCTACCTAATGTTCTGTACAAAAATCATGTGGGACATGCCCAAAATCTTGTTGGTCATTCCGTTTTGGCTCTGAGAAAACTGGATGTCCTTGGTATTTCACTGTTGCAGTCATTACATTTGGGTAATCTTCTGGCAGGTTGCCCTCAGTCGGCCTTATTAACAAAGTCTTGGGTCCTGCGTCGGTTGCGGTCCCTTCTTCCATAACATCAGGTCGTCAGGGGTGTAAAACATGCAGCCGAATTCATTACCTCAGTCTTTCTTGCCGTGCGGTGCCTGAAGCAGAAGCAGTTCGCAAGTGACGTTCGGCCGACTCCTGAAATTTTTGTTTTCGAGTTTTAGAACCAAAGTCTTCAACTTAAATCTAAGTACCCCGTTGGGGAAACTTTTTCTTGCTCCTTACCTATGTCAGTAAAAGTGAACAATTGCATTACTTGTGGGAAGCAAATACCTCGTAAAGATTTTCATTTGTACTGTATTCCTTGCCTAGGCCCTGACCATGACGTACCTTGCTGTCGGTTTTGTGCTTTATTTAATCAGCGCACTATCCGTCGTCAGTACATTTTTGCCTCTAAATGTTTGGGTTCTCGGTTTAATTATCCAGAAATTATGTCTGTTAGCCATCCGACTACTGGAATACTGAAAAAACTCAAAGAAAAAGACAGAGATAGGTTGAGGTCCAAAACTGCCGACGACACTTCTCCTAAGCCAGTCGCCAGCCCGGCTTTCGCAGCCCCTGATACCCGCTACTTCTGATTCGCAGGCCTCTACTGAGACCCATTCGGAGTCCGGTATGCCGCGAGATGCTTCACCTATGGAACCCGTGGATGTCTCTACCTTGGATGGGTCCAGAGCCACTGTGCAGGCACCGGCTTCTGAGGATGTATTCAGGCCTACAGACTTGCATATTAAACCGACTCCACCTTCAATACTAAGGCCTAAATCTCAATCTATGTCTAAAAAAACGATGCCCAGGCCACATGTTCAGGCCCCTATGCCTAAAAAACAAATGATCAAAATGGCTGAAGATTTAATTACTCAAATCTTGGGTAGTCAACCCCCCCCCCCCCTTCTAAGAGGCCTAGGGCTGAGCTTGACTATGAATCTTCTGACTCTTCTAATGACTTGGATTTGTCCATATCTACTTATGAGGATTCTGATGCAGAGGATTCCATTCCCTCTGCCCCCCCCCCCCCGAGGACTTTTCTTTTGGGGAAACTTTACATACCATAAGGGAGCATTTCCACTGGGAAAGTCAGGAATTTTCTGAATCCAAAAAGAGGCATTAGGGATTTCCATCTTCTTCCTCAGCATAGGCCTTTGGCTATACCTCCTGTACTAGACATTGTTGATGATGTGTTTTCGGAATCCAGTATGGCCCTTGATTCCCTGCCTCCGGCTCCTAGTAAACCAGACAGATAATACAGAGTTCCTGAGTCCCACAAGTTCCTTTTCAAAAATCCTGTTGTGGACCCAGAAACCATTTCTCAGGGGCCTAAGGGCATTAAGGCTTCTACTGCTAAAAATCCTACCCCTTCTGATAGAGACTCCAGGGCGCTGGATAGATGGGGTAAAAAGGTTTATACTTCTACAGCCTTGGCAATCATGGCTTTAAACTGTCAATTTCATATGCTAAAATATCAACAGCATATCATGGGACTGCGTAAACAGAAAATTATGTTGATTTCTCACTTTGTGGAAAATAAAGATTTACAGGATTTATTGCATTCAGCTGAACAAGTTGGAAAACATACTTTGCAATGTGGTTTTGATTCTTTAGACACCTCTTGCAGGGCTGCTGTTACTGGGTCTGTGCTTAGAAGGCATGCTTGGCTTAAGGAGCAATCTCTGCCTGGTGATGTTAAAGTAAAATTGTTGGATGCTCCTTTGCATCAGGACCCATCTGTTTGGCAATAAGGCTGAAGAAGTTCTAAAAAAGATGGAAGATAAAGCTAAATCTATGCAAACTGTGAAAGATTTCTTACAAGTGCAACCTCCAAGATTTAGTAGGCACTGGCCTACTAAGAACTGGTCCTTTCCAGCTCCACTCAAGCCAAACCCAGACACACCAAAAGCACCAGGTTTCAATCCCAAGGGACTCTCAGAAGTAAGCAATGGGGTGCTTCCACTTCCAAATCTGTAAATAACAAGACAAAACCCTATGGTAAATCAATCACTTTCCTTTAAAATTACCAAGCACTTACCTCTCAGCCGCCCCTTTTGGGGGGGGGGGGATTGCTCTTCATGCAAAAAACTGGCAACTCATAACCAAGGACAAATGGGTTTTAAATATAGTGTCCCAGGGATACAGATTTCATTTCCACACGTTGCCAACTCCAAACAGGTGGCCAGACCTGCTCCCAAATCAGTGGGCAGAGGCTTAGAAACAAGTACTTTCCCTCTTAAACATGGGGGCTATTCAACCAGTACCAGAAGAGGAAAAGGGACAAGGTTTCTATTCCAGACTTTTCCTGGTACCCAGAAAAGACAAGTTATGGCGTCCAATTCTGGACCTGTCTACTCTAAACACCATTCTGGACATTCCAAAATTCAAGATGTTGACTCTTCAGTTACTTCCTGTGCTAGGCAAGGATGCCTGGTTGGCAACTCTAGATTTAAAAGAAGCTTACCTGCATATCCCAATCAGGGAATCTTGAAGTAGATACCTACGCTTCAAAGCAGGCTGCTTGCATTATCAGTTCTCTGCACTGCCCTTTGGCTTGTCTACTGCGCCCTGGGTATTCACAAAGTGCCTGGCTCGAGTAATTGCATTTTGCAGGCAAAGAAATATTCAAATGTATCTATACGTGGACGATTGTCTAATTCAGGCAGAAAACCAGGTCGTACTTATAAAACATCTGGCATTTGTAAAAAGGGTTCCAACTTGTCTAGGGTACACCATAAATGAAAAGAAATCACAACTGGTACCCTCTCAAAAAATTATATTCCTGGGTGCAAACTTGAATACAACTGCCCAGATGGCTTTCCTCATGCCAGAAAAGCAGATTCATTTGGTGACTTACTTCAAACCGGTGTCCACAAAAACCCTGCTATCTGCAAGACAAATACTGCAAGCCTTGGGGTTCATGGCCTCCTGCATTATTCTAATTCCATATGCAAGACTGCATATGAGGAAACTTCAGTGGTATTTAAAAAGTTTATGGAGTCAACATTGTCACAGCCTGGAAACAATGATTCCTGTCATACCTTGCCTGTGCCTAGAGTTCCTATGGTGGGCAGAGGCCTGCCACCAAAACAAGGGACTGCCATTCACACCATCCCCTGCCACCCAAACCCTAACTACAGATGCATCAGACTATGCATGGGGGGCTCATCTGGCAGGGAAGTGCATTCAGGGCAAATGGAGCCCAAATCAAATGCACCTATGTATCAATCAAAAAGAAATGCTGGCTGTACAGAATGCTCTGACAGCCTTCAAGGACTAACTTCATCCAGGACAACTAATGGTAAAGATGGACAACACCATGGTTATGTGGTACATAAACAAGCGGGGGGGGGGTACACATTCCTACCCCCTCTGCAGACTAGCCATGGCATTGTGGAACACGGCCTTGAGCTACCAAGTACAACTACAAGCTCAATTCCTGCCAGGAAAGTTGAATATTCTGGCAGAGGAACTAAGCAGAAATCTCATGGATCCACACGGATGGAAACTGGAACCACGGAATTTCAACATGTTGACAAGCAAATAGGGGAGACCAGACATAGATCTATTTTCCTCCCCCCAGAACTACCGGTTGGACAAGTTTTGCACAAGAACCCCTCACAAAAAAGCCTGGAAAGTGGATGCTCTGTCTCTCAGC
Organism: Protopterus annectens; assembly: GCF_019279795.1. Classification (NCBI taxonomy): domain Eukaryota; kingdom Metazoa; phylum Chordata; order Ceratodontiformes; family Protopteridae; genus Protopterus; species Protopterus annectens. The sequence continues at coordinate 19,761,815 of NC_056737.1, read as the reverse complement.
TGGAAAAACCTATCAGTCTACGCCTTTCCCCCTCTTCCTCTGCTCTCCAAAGTTCTGCTGAAAGTAAACAGGACAAACCAAAAAATATTTTGATTGCTCCAGACTGGCCATGCCAACACTGGTACCAACTCCTGCGCAATGTCTCTCTAATATCCCCATGGCACCTGCCTCAGACACCTTCCTTACCGTCTCAGCAGGAGAACCAGATTCTGCACCCTCAGCTCCCTACATTGAACCTTGCATTTTGGATAATCACTTAAATTCACCCTTAACATTCCTCAGCAAACCTGTGATGGATATCATCTTGGAGGCGAGAAGACCTAGTACTAGAAAATCTTATGCTGACAAATGGAAAAGATTCTGTGCTTGGAATCATTCTCAAGGAATGAGCACAGCAGTGCCCAATTTACCTCAGATTTTACAATATTTAACTGAGATGCTTCACAAGGACCTGTCTTTTTCCTACATTAAAATCCACACCTCAGCCATTTCAGCTCATTATAACACAGAATCTCATCCTCTGCTCAAGTAAGTACCTCAGAGGGGCCAAGAGCTTGAGACCACCCAGGAGAGCTCCAACCCCCGCCTGGGACTTTAACTTTGTATTGGAGAAACTCACTCTGCCTCCTTTCGAGCCAGCTGCTACTGTAGACTTAAAATTTCTTTCTTGTAAAACAGCCTTCCTTCTAGCAATTATATCATCTAGAAGGATATCTGAGTTACAGGCTCTTATGGCAGTGGAGCCTTTCATCATTTTTCATGCTGGCAGGGTGTCACTCAGGACCAATCCATCCTTCATGCCCAAGGTGGTATCCAGTGTGGCTCTTAATCAGTCCATTCACTTGCCAACTTTCTTTCCCAATCAACAGAACAAAGGGGAACAGATTCTGCTTTCATTGGATGTGCACAGACAACTGAGATTTTACTTGGACAGAACTAAAACTCGAAGAAAATCTGAACTGCTGGTAGCATTTGCCGCAGGGGCAGAGGGAAAGGCTATTTCAAACAAACCATTTCTAAATGGATAAGCCATTGCATTCATTTCTGCTACAAGCGTCATGGAAAGCCTATGCCCCAGGGGATCAGATCTCATTCCACCAGGGCTGCATCTACTTCTACAGCCTTTCTCAGAGGTGTTCCTACCAGGGATATTCTAGAAGCTGCTACCTTGAGTTCAGTTCATACTTTCACCAAGCATTATCATTTATCAATTTTCTCTAAATCCAGAGCTGGCTTTGCCACTGCTGTTTTGCAGGGCCTTATAGCTGGTCCTAATGCTGTATAAATCCATCCTCCCAGTCATGGCTTTGGGAATCTACCCAAATGTAATGACTGCAACACAGTGAAACATGAAGAACATAGTGCAGTTGTGTACACTTACCATAAATGTAGATGTTAGAGTGTATTCACTGTTGCAGTCCTGGCTACCCTCCCTCCAGCCCCGTTTCTTCTCTGACTATGCCTCTACTTTCTGTTCCTATGCTTAAAAGTCTTTTTGGTGTATTTGCTTTTGATTGGAGGTATATTGCTGTAATTTAAGATTATATTTTGCTTCCCATTCAGGGGGCACCTGACATCTGGGGCAAGAAAAAACTGAGGTAATGACGTCAGCTGCATGTTTTATACCCCTGATGACCTGACGTCATGGAAGAAGGGACAGCAACCGATGCAGGACCCAAGACTTTGTTAATCAGGCCGACTGAGGGCAGCCTGCCAGCAGATTACTCAAATGTAATGACTGCAACAGTGAATACACTCGAACATCTATATTTATGGTAAGTGTACACAACTGTATTTTCCCCCTTCTATTTCTCTGGCCAGAGGCACTCATCATAAGTAAAATCACAGGATGGATCTTTTCATATAGGTTAAGGGATCCGTCATTCCCCCTCATTTGCCTACTCTTTAGTTGACACTTTGGGTGATAGAATTTTGCTTCCTTTTAGGCATCAATTTTCTGAGGATGTGCTTTGTGTTTTGCAGGAGGCCAGAAAACCCATTACTAGAAAATCTGTGTGGCTAAGTGGAAGAGATTTTTTGTCTGGTGTCTCAAGCATGAGCTGGACTGTTTTTCTCTGGGTATTCCTTTGGTCCTTTCTTGTGTGAGTTGATAATTTCTGTTCTAGCATATTAATTTGTTAGCCATTTCTGCTTGTCTGCCTTAGTGTCTACCCCTTGCTTTTTGTTTTGACGTCAAACAATTTTTGAAAGGTATCCTTCATATTAAGCCATCAAGAAAACACAGTCCTCCTGTCTGGAACCTTAATTCACAATATCTTTCGGAGAAAAGCTCTGTTTTGAAACCAACTTGTATTAGCAATAAATGCCCCCCTATTGTTTTATCCTATTCGCAAGGGATATCGGAAGTTAAAAACATCATTAGAAGCAATTGGCATATTTTGGAAGTTGATGACAGATTAACAGATTTATTGAAGGATGGCCCCAACTTTGTATATAGGAACAGGAGAAACTTGAAGCAATGGCTTTGCTATCCCAAAACTGATATGTTTAAATCTCCTGGGATCAGTGGCACTTCTAAATGCAATAATTGCAATTATTGTGAATTCATTGATGAATCCAGGTTCTTCAGGCATCTGGTGAGATGTTATTTATGGAGTATTAGAACGGCTGCTAATTGTAGCACCAGGAATGTTGTATATCTTGCCCACTGTCAGTGTTGTTTTCATTCTATGTGGGCAAAACTAACAGATCTCTTAAGGAAAGAATTAGGGATCATTTATACTGCATTCATAAAAAACATGACTTCAGTGCTTTAGCGAAGCATGTGCTGAGTACAGATCCAACACACACCTTTGTATTTCGGGTCCTTCATGTGGTACATCCCACCTTACGAGGAAGGGACGTAGTGAATCGTACAGAACTGATAGAATTAGAATGGATTTTGAGACTTGGGGCTCATCAAAACATGGGGCTGAATGATATGGTTCCCCTCAGACCCATCTTTTGAAATCGAGGAATTTGTAGTAGTCTGCTTGAACCACTTATGTGCTTTGTAAAAAAATTTTTATTTTTGTTTTTATTAATATATATGTGTTTATATATATTTAGTTATGTACATTTTTATACATGGTGCAGACAGAGGTCATGAACTATATATTAATGGATGAATTATTCAATTATTTTAGGTTTATTTTTAATTTTAATATTTTTGTGTAGTGTGAATAACTTGTATTTATTATTCAATTAAGTAATTGATGATGAAATGTACCGTGATAGGTTGATGACATTGTATATAAGTGTAGTTGAGAAGTTGTTGAACTGTCTGATGAAGCGGCTTGGATGCCATGAAAGTGCTTAGTGTTTTTTCATTAAAGCTGGTCGTTTATTCTTGAACTGTTGAATATTTTTATATGATACCTTCTGCCATCCACAGGGTTGTTTTTAGTATTCATAACATAAGGAAGTCTGCGTTTGGCCAGTATACAAAAGTCTCAATGCTACTGTAAGGTACTTGCTACACCGCACATCAGCTAGCGTACATCTGCCATAAAGAGACGTTTGGTATATAGCGGAAGTCAGCACGTACCAACTCTTTTCTGGCGCCTGTGTGATCGTCTGCTCCGGTCATCGCTCACCAGATAAGTCAAGAACTGTGGTTCAGATAAATACCCCATTGGGTTTTTTTCTTTGAATTTTGGCTACTGTTTTGTGTTTAGTGATTATATGTCAACTAGGAAGGGGAAGTGTCAGTGTGGAAGGCAGATTCCACATAAGGATTCACATGAGCTCTGCTTGTTTTGCTTAGGTCCAGACCACACCACCTGTACTGTCTGTATGACCTGTGTCCCCAAAATCCTTTGCAGCCATCTAGCTTCCCTTAAATTATATCTGGAGAATCAACATCTTAAGTGTTTAAACACGTGATATGGCGGTGGTGTCAGGGCCTTCAGACAAGCTGCAACCTAAAAATCTTGGCCTGATCTTCCTGCTGCTCCCTGTTTTCTGGACATCCCTCCTGAGGCCGTTGAGAGTCTGGAGGCCATCCCGGAGTCGGTAGATGTCCCTTTGGTGGGTACCACAGGGGAAGCCATGAAGGACCCTACCAGCATGTTCGCAAGGGATTCACAGGTGTCCAATTCAGGTGTGGGGGGGCCACAGCTTGTTACTGAAGGCCTGCGTGGTGTCACCCAAATCATCATGCGGGAAGATGTGCCTATGGACATCTTGGAGTGCAGGCCGATGTCTGGCCCATCTACCCTCCACCACATGGAAGCTCCTAAAAAGAAAAAAGTTAAAACCAAACACATTTCTCTAGTTTCTCAGGATCAAGCACCGGATTGGCAAGCCTTCTCCCAAGGTCTTTTCAGTGCCTTGATTGCATAAAGTCAGACCTCAGCTCCTTCTTCCTCTTCCCCTGCCTTTTCTCCTCCAACTCCTTTAAAGAGGACATCTAAGGATATTTCTTAAGATGAGGAGAATCTTCAGGGGATGTATCCCTGTCTTATTTAACACAAATCTCTTCCCTCTTTGGTTATGCCTCACCAGAAGAGGAATCTAATGGTAAGATTCCCCTGGGGAGCATATTTCCTTTGGGGAAACTATTCTGAAGATGAAAGAATTCTTCAAATGGGACTATTGCCAAATGTCCGACAAACAAAAGAGGTACTATGACCTCCTTCAGATGGACTCTCATTCTCCATCTGCCATTCCCCTGTCCTAACAGCCACCTTAGATGCCTTTACAGCTACTTCTAAATGCCCAGACTCTCAGCCTCCAGCTCCCAAGCACCCAGATAAATTTAATAAGATACTTGAGGACTCCAAATTCCACTTCAAAGCTCCCTCTGCAGACCCAGCTACCATATCAGTTTCAGCAGACAAGGCAGCCAAATTATTGCCTTCCACCTCCTTGATTCCCTCAGATAAGGAGAGCAAACTCATGCATAGACTAGGGAAGAAGTATATACCTCTGCTACTTTACCCTTCAGGGCAATAAATTATCAAACTCATATGGCCAAATATTGCCTAGCTCTCTTATCTGATGCAAGAAGGCTCCTTTCTGAGCACCCTGATTCTCCCATCAAGGCCAAGCTCTCCTCCATTCTCTTCATCTGCCCAGGTTACAAGGCATTCCATCAAGTGCAGTTATTGATGCCATGGAGGCCTCAGCCAGGGCAGCTGCCTCTGGGTCTGTTCTGAGGAGGCATTCATGGCTCAGGCTTCAACCCTTGCCCGATGATATTAAGGCCAAGCTAATGGATGCCCTTCTCGCAACAAAGCCTTGTTTGGTAACTTGGCTGCAGAACTATTTAAATCACTTCAAGAAAAGGGCAAGGAGCTCCAGGGTTTAAAATATATGTTTGTCTCCTCTGTTCCCAGGTTCCAGAGGAATTACCTTTCCAAATCCAACTTTATCAAAAAGCCAGCTAGGACGCTTTCCAGCAAAGGTAAGAGGGACTCCAGGAAACAAATCCCTTCCTAGTCTGCTTCCTCCACCCCCTCACATAAACAGTTCTTTCAGGAAAAAACAGGTAGTCTGTGACTACCTGCTTCCAGGCTGTTCTACTCCTTTGTCTGTTCACCTGTCTTTGTCTCTCCTTGCTTGGAATCAGATAATGCAGGACTCTTGGACCCTTTCCATCATCCAGCAAGGATATTTCCTGGTGTGGGAAACGCTTCCCTTCCTTCAGGGGCATCCCACAACCACCAAAAGAACAACTGCTGTGCTTTCCTCAGGTCATTTCCACTCTTCTGTCTCAAGGTATTATTCAGGAAGTTCTGTTATCTCAAATGGGAAAAGGAATTTACTCCAGGACGTTTCTGGTTCCCAGCAAGGATGGCCCCTGGAGGCCCATCATAGACCTTTCCCATTTAAATACCTTTCTGAAAGTCCCTACCTTCTGTATACTGACTTTACACACCCTTCTCCCACGTATAATTCCTCAGGCCTTTTTGGTGTCATTAGACATCAAAGATGCCTACCTGTATATCGCCATTCACCTATGGTTCAGGAAATTTCTTTGCTTTTCTGTTGCGTCCTCACTTTGGTCTTTCTGCAGCACCGAGGGTCTTCACAAAATGTTTAGCTCCTGTCAGAGCTTACTGCAGACTATGGGGGAATACAGATCTTTAGTTATCTAGACAATCTTCTCATCCAGGCCCTTTCCCCAGACATCCTTCAAGTGAATCTCTCCTTCAAGATGGCTCTTCTGGAAAGTCTAGGTTTCATAATAAATTATTAGAAGTCTACTTTGACCCCTTCCCAAGACCTTGTTTTTCTTGGATGCAGTATTCAGGCAGGCAGGATGCTAGCCTCTTTACCCCCCAGAGAAGGTCGTACCTCTTACCTCCTTTTTTCCAGGACATTTTACCCCTTCAGTCTCGGACTGACAGGGACTTTCTACATCTCCCAGAGTTCATGGTCTCTATGATTCCCATGCTCCCCTTTGCCAGGTTGTACATGAGAAAATCCAGTGGTTTTTGAGGAAGGTTTGGATGCAACGCTCACTCTCTCCCTCGGGACTTTATCATTCCACCCCTTCCCTGCTTGAAAAGGGAGTTAGATTAGTAGACTCTTCATGTTACAAGGAATCCAGGCCTACGTCTGCAACCACCTCTTACCACTCACGAGCTGTACACATATGCTTCAGATACAGGATGGGGTGCAACACTAGAATCCTGGAAGGTCAGAGATGTCCAGTCTTAAGCCCAGTTGAAGGAGCACATCAACGTAAAAGAAATGAAGGGCTTGATTTTCACCCTCTAAATCTTCAAGCCCACGCTTTCCCCAGGGATTCTAAGACAACACCACAGTCCTCTGGTATGTCAACAAATGGGGGTGGGGGGGGGTCTTACCTTCTGTGTAGACTGGCTTTACAGGCCTGGGAGCTAGCTTTGCAGTGTTGAGTCTCTCTTCAGGCTGTTTACATTCCTTCAACTCAGAATGTTGTGGCAGACACTCTCAGCAGGTCCATGACTCAGTCCCACGAATGGATGTTACACAGGGATGTGTTTCTGGACCTGGTCCATCGATGGAGTACACCTCATATAGATCTCTTTGCCTCCCCCATGAACAGACAACTTCCCAAATTTTGTGCTAGGATCCTACAACCCTTGGCTTGGAAGGTGGATGTCCAATCCTTTTCTTGGAAGGGGATGTTTCTGTATGCATTCCCCACCTTCCCACATCTCCAAAAGGTCCTGGTGAAAATACAATAAGAACAACCAAAAATCTTGCTGGTGACCTCCTTTTGGCCAAGACAGCATTGCTTCCACTTCCTCCTGCATTTAGCCAAGGGCCGTAACTACAAGTTGCCCACAGGATGTACCATATCACTCAGGACAAGGAAACTTAAATACACCCACAGATGTCAACTCTAAACCTGACCCTGTGGGTGATAGGGTTTTAATTCCTTTCAGACACCTTTTTTTCAGGGGATGTGCTTCAAGTTCTGCAGGACGCCAGAAAACCCACTACTAGGAAATCCTATGTTTTCAAATGGAAGAGATTTTCCATCTGGTGTCTAAAAAATGATTTACAACCACTGTTAGTGGATGTCCCAGTGGTTTTGCCCTATCTGTGTGAATTGATGAAGAGCGGGCTGTCTTACTCTTCAGTTAAAGCCCATCTTTTTGCTATCTCTGCATGTCTGCCTATGTCTCCGCCTTTAGCTTCTAGATTGGCAGTTAAACTGTTCTTAAAAGGCATCCTTCACATTACACCACCAAGGAAACTAGTTCCTCCTCCTTGGGATCTACATTTTGTTTTGGAGAAACTTGCCCTGGCCCCATTTGAACCAGCATGTTCCTCTTCCCTGCAACATTGCACCTGGAAAACTGTTCTTATCGCGACAATTACTTCTGCCAGAAAGGTCTCTGAGTTACAAGCTCTAATGTCTACCTCCCCATTCACAGTCTTCCACGGGGAATTGGGTCTCTCTCTATGCACCAATCCCTCCTTTATGCCCAGAGTAGTTAATGGGTTATCCCTCAATCAGTCAATCAGCCTTCCAACCTTTTTTCCTCCCTGAAATCCTCCACTTTAGATGTGCACAGGCAACTCAGATATTGCCTGAACAAAACTAATTCTCTCTGTAAGTCTGAATGCCTGTTTGTCTCTTACCACCCAAGTGCCCTGGGTCAACCTGTTTCCAAGCAAACTATATCCTCTTGGATTTCTAAAGCTATTTCCTTCTGTTACTTAACCAGTGGAAAGAGCCTTTCTTAGGTTCATAGGTAGGTACTAGGCTGTCTGCCCAAAGGCATTTGTAAGCCTAGCCGGAATGTGTTGGCTTTCGCCGCCCCCTTAGATTAGTTCCCTGTGCCTCTGTTCAGCAGAGGCATTGAAGTGATCCCTGGGGTAAACTTTGTTTCCCATCCACTCGTCAAGGTTTCACTTGAAGAGGGTTAGCGAGGAGCTCTGCCTAATGTAGATTAGAATCTTGTTCCAGAGCATGGGAAGTCTCTGGGACAGGAATCTATCCCTCCAGCACGTCCTATTTATTGTTGTGGTGAGGTTTAGATCCCTGGAGCATGTGCCTCGAGGGGTTATGGTTTTCTTTAGGTGGAGCATGTCCATCAATTCTGGGTTGGACATGGCCTTGTGTGTCAGGCATAGATCACCTCTGAGTAGGCGGTATGCAACGGAGTGCAGCTGGAGTTTCTTCAGTTGAGCTGCATCGGGCATCTACTTGAGGCCAGTGATCCTCTTGGTGAGGTACTTCTGTGGTCTTTCCAGTTGTTTGCAGGTGTCTTGTAAGGTACATCCTAAATGGGGCATTGTACTCTATAATGGGTCTGATGAGTGATGCATAGAGGGGCCCAATGACCTCTTTCGATCTGGATGCAAACTCTTTTGTGATTAGGTGGGCCACATAGAAGGATTTTCTAACCACTTTGGCAATGTGATTATCAAAGGAGAGGTTACTGTCTACTTGGGTCCCCAGATCCCTTATTACGTCTTCCGTATTTAGGGGGCTACCACCTATGTGGTAGTTTGAGGGTACTTTGTTTTTCCAAAGAGGATGACTATGCACTTTTTGGCATTTAGCTTGAGGCCATGCTTTTGACACCAGGTATCTGTCTTAGTGGGAACCTTTTGGAGGATGTCTGTGTCAGCCGGAGAGTCAATTATAGCCCCTAGTTTGCAGTCGTCTGCGAACTTGGTCAGCCATAATCCTCCTGTGCTTACCTGTACCTCTGAGAAGTATATGCCGAAAAGGAGGGGTCCTGAGACTGAGCCTTGGGGAATGCCACTTGTAACCAGTTTAGGGTCAGACCTAGCTCCGGCAGTTCTTACCACGTGGGTTCTGTCTATAAGCCAGTTGGCAACCCATCTCGTGATGTAGGGGTTTATGTTCAGGCTGGTGAGCTTGTCTATAATACCTGAGTGGGGAATGGTGTTGAAGGCCTTTGCGAGGTCTAGGTAGGCTGTGTGGACCACCTTTCCCTCGTCTATAGCCTTGGAAACTGTCTCAAAGAAGTCCACCAGGTTTAGGAGGCATGATCTGCCCTTAACAAAGCCAAACTGGGTAGGGTCCAGTGTTTGGAGGTTTTCATTGTCTCGGTTAATGAAATCCATGATGATGTGCTCCATAGCTTTGCAGACAAAGCTAGTCAGGCTTATAGGGCAATAGCTCCTGGGGTCCTTTGTGGCTCCACCTTTGTGGAGCAGATTAACTGTTGCTGTGTGCCGCTCTGTTGGCACGTAGCCTGTGGGGAGGCTGTTTAAACAGTGTTTTTAGGTGAGGGATTAGTTCATCTTTGAGCTCATGTAGGACGCAGCCTGGGGCACAGTCTGTTCCCATTGATGCTGTGTTTTTGGCTTTGGAGAGGGCTGTTTTAACCTAAGTGTCTATGATTTCAGGGGCACTACGTTCTTATGGTATAGTTATAGGCCCTTTTGGGGGTGAGAGGGGGGTGAAGTTTGCACTGAACCTGTCTGCCAGGATGTTGGCTATATCGGTCAGTTCAGTGTATTTTGTGCCATTCTGCACTAACTCTGAGCAGATCTGAGAATTGCCACTTAGATTCTTGACATAGCTAAAGAATGCCTGTGGTTATCTTTGGAGTCCATAGCAATTTTTCTTTCGAAGCTAGCCTTGGATAATTTTTTGAGGGAACGTAGTTTCTTGCTGATACTGATCAGGGATGTCTTCCCTTCTTGGGATTTTACTCTTTTCTGTACTAGTTTCCTCCTTCTATTGTATAGCTTGTTTATGACAGGGGTCCACCAGGCTGGTTTCATTTTCTTGGAGGAGTGAGTCTTGGTTTTGTTTGGGATAGCATGATCCATGTATTTTTGTAGGTGCCCGTAGAGTGCATTAGTAAAGGATTTTGCAGCTTGGATAGCGTTATCCTTTAGCATGGGGGCTTTGAAACTTCTCACCTCGGTCTTAAGTAACGTGAAGTTTGCTTTTGAAAAGCTTTTCATGGTGGTTTCTTTGTCCGGGGATGGTGGCAGAATGTGGATATCCGGAGTGATCAGTTTATGGTCAGATCTAACCAGCAAGGGGTTGACTTCCAGTGTGGAACACAGGTTGTCCATGTTGGTGATGACCAGGTCCAATATGTTGTCACCTCTGGTGGGTGTGTTGACCAGTTGATTCAGGGCGTTTGAGTTTATAAATTCTAGGAAATGTTGGGCAAGAGAGTTTTTACTTGAGTAGTTCTCCCAGTTAATGTTTGGGTAATTGAAATCATCCAATATCAGGGTGTTTGGTAGGACCTTTATGTTTCTAGGAATGCGGAGTGGGGGTCCTGGGACATGGTGGGTGATCTGTAGCAAGCTGTAATTTGAATAGCAGTTTTGCCCGTTGTTAGTTGCACGTGGATGATCTCTGAAGCATCGTGCTGTTCCACTAACCTAGAGGTGTGGGTAACCTTGATGAATATGGATACTCCCCCGCCTTTTGTATTTCGGTCTGGGTTTTGTGGCCGAAATGTATGGTATGAGTTGTAGCCTGGTAGTGCTGGGGTGCTCTCTGGAGCCTTAAACCAGGTTTCTGTTACTGCACATATATCGATTTTCTCCATACTGAGGAGTGCTTCGAGAGCATGCATTTTGAAGTTTAGACTTCTGGCATTGAGTAGCATTACCCTCAGTTTTTTTGTTACTTGTGCTATTTACGGTGGTGGGTTTGTCTTTTGAGCCTTGCGGCAAGAGCCTTGGCCAGTATTCAAAAGCCTAAGGGTGACAGGTGCAAGCCATCTCTAGTGAAGCAGTGTGGCTTGTCGAGCATGTCATCCCAGGCTGACAGACACTGTGAATCCCCTTTGAATGACACCAGAAGCTTAGCCAATTGTTGAAATTGATATTTTTTTCTCTATACCATGATCTCATTCTTGGTGAGGGCAGGATGCTACTCAGGGTCAGGGTCATACCGGCCTGGGCTACGTGATCAAAGAGCTCCTCCATGTTTCTTTTCATGTAGTCCAGGGAGGTACGGTTCAGGTCATTTACACCAACATGGACAATGACAGATTCATATTTGTACTTGTTGTGGAGTGACCTGAGTGCTTGCGTTATGTGGCAGATCCTGGCACCCGACAAGCAGCTAACAGTAACCTTCTCCTTGTTCAGCCTTTCTTCTTCTTCTTCTTTAAGGGCATATTCCACTACGGCAGTGTCCTCTTATCAAGTATTTTTTAAAGGCTTGGACATTTGTTCTATCCTGGAGGTAGCTACTTCGTCTTCTGTTCATATAGTCACTAAATTCTGTAAACTAGATGTCATTTCTAGGTCAAGGGCTGGTTTTGCCAGAGCTATTTTGCATAGGTTTGTGTAAAATGCTTCTGCTTCTCCGCCCAGTTCTTGCTCTGTATGAGCTTTGGCACTCTCCCTCATGTTATGAATACTGCAGCATATGAATAGAAGGACATATAATAGTTGTGTAAGATCTTACCATAACCATAGATGTCCTTTTCTTCTGTATGTTAAAGTATTACCCCCCCCTCCCCCTTCCCACTGATGCTTTCCAGGCCCCTGGTGCAGCATTCAGTTCAGAGGTCGGTACGTACTGACATCTGCTTTATACCTGATGTCTCTTTATGGCAGATGTACGCTAGCTACTGTGCGGCATTGCAACATACCTTACAGTAGCATTGAAACTTTTGTATATTGGCCAGACATACGAGTCAGCTGGGAGCAGACTCCCTCATGTTATGAATACTACAGCATATAGAAGAGAAGGACATCTATGGTCATGGTAAGATTTTACACACCTATTCTTTACAGTGTGATGCTTTCTGCTGTTACATTATCATAATGATTATATTTCAAAGACAATGTAGTAGCAGCAGCAAACTCAGTCTGAGGTAAAGCAGTGGTCAGGGGTATTATGGGTAAAGGGAGGAGCTTGAGAGTTGGATTAGAGAATCTATAGAGAGCAACTGAGTTGGATCCGAGACGCATTCATTCAGGAAGAATGAAAATGGACATTACAGCTGCATAGTTATGGTGAGTATATAACTTTTATTTACTTCTGCTGCCTTTTTAAGAAGTTATTCCCTAAGTGACATTTGGAAGGCAGTGATTGGTCCTCCATGCATCCTTTTATCAAGCACTACAAACTGGATTGCATTTCCATGACTAGAGCTTCCTTTGGTGTCTCTATTTTGAAGGCTCTCCTGTAATGATACCACCCTGGGATTTATGTAGCTGGAGTTTCAGATCTATATATCAGATCAGACAGGCAGAATGAAAAGGATATGAAAGTTATGTTCTTACTATAATGATAGAGCCTTTCATTCTAGTTTGTCCACTATGGCAACCCACCCTCCTTCTCTCTTCTGTAATGTAAGGCCTGAAGAATCAGCATCCCTTAACTCCTGGGTCCAAAGTGGTACAGGTCAGTTCTCTATTATTGAGCATTAAACTAGGTGTGAGGTAGCTAAATTGACAGAGATATTATAGGAAAGAAGAATTCTAAACATGCTTGAGGCTGGTGTACTCTCTGTCTCTGCCAGATAGGATCCAAGTGGTGGCTTGAGTAACCATATGTCTTTTTGGGCAGACTGGAATGAAAGGATCTATCATTATGGAAAGAGCATAATGTTTGCATTTCAATATGCTTGTCCTCACATATTGTCTTTTGTCATATCCACCATGGAGAATCTATTCCAGGCAGTGTCAATGCACATTCTACTAGACCATTGGCATGGTGGAAAAGGGTGGATTCTAAGAATTCTGGAGTCAGTAACATGGTCCCCTTGAGCATACTTTTACAAAGCACTACAAACTGGATTCCTTTTCCAGGTCCAGGACAGGCTTTGATGATAATATTACCAAAGGCCTCCTAGATCTGTATCCTTCGTCCTCCCAGGTTGGACAGGCTTTGGCAGTCAGCCATGTAGCCTAAAGCCTGCTGCAGCTGTGAGAGGGATAACCATAGTACTGTTGTGCAAGACACACTTACCATAACAGTAGGTGTTCAAATTCCTTATTATTCCTATAGCTGCACCCATCCGCAAACCCCCTTCTTTTATATATCACTCATTTTTGGCATATAAACTTTATCTTTTGTGGTTCAGGGTGAATAAGCTCACTGTCTGTCTCTCTCTCTCTCTCTCTTTCTCTCTGTGTTTGTGGCCAAGAAAGTCTTGAAAAAAATCTTCACTCTGACAGCTTATTCACTCCATTGGGCTATTCAGTCAACTGTCAGAGTGAAGGCGGGAGAGGGAACCAGAGCTTTGTGAAACTGGCCGGTTGTTGCATCTTGGGCAGGATGCAATCAGTATAGCCTAAAGGCTACTCCAAGAGTCAGTAATTTGAACATCTGCTGTTGAGGTAAGTGCAACTTACACAACTGTAATTTCCCTACCGGGTAATTATATTATATGTTCATGTATGTATTGCTGTATGTTTTTTGTTGCCTTTTTGGCCCAGGTCATGACTGAAAACAGTCGACTGCTTAGGACCAGTTTATGTACTCAGTTAGCAAAGTTAATTTATTCGACATTTGTTAACCGGGAATGTCTGACTGAATATGAGCCCTTTTTCAGCGAAGGCCTGGGGAGAAAAGCTCCACGAAAAAAGTAATACAGAATAGTAATAGTCATGATTGTACAACAGTTATACAAAGCTTTAAATTCGGTGATAAATGTAGAGTACTGAAGTAGTATTACATACAAACAGCAATGTATAAAATTAAGTTACAATATAGGCCAGTCTGCAATAGGGCACAATTGTACACACAAACGAAGGAAGTCAATGCGAAAGTTAGAAGAAAACAGATAAGTACTTAGACAAAAAAAATCTAAGGGTAAGGGAATGAAAAAATATAGTGAAAAGAGAAGAGAGTTAGGGTTTAGGCATGGGCAGATCCAAGAGTTGCATAGATTTTCTTTTAGTGCTGTTTTGAATTTGTTAGTGTTAGAGGTAGTTCATATGGATGGTGGTAGTTTATTCCATATAAGGGCAATTGAGTAAGTATATAAATGTTGAGCAAATTTCGTTTTAGGTTTGTAAATGTTTAAGTGAAATTGATCAGAACTCCTAAGAGTCTGAATAGGAGTATAATAAGAGGGAGAATATACTAGGGCAGGAGGTAGGTTTGTTCAGAATGTTGTGGTTGATATTTGGGTAAGTAAAAGCTGGTATGAAAATTCTAACCAGTTTATAGATTTAAGAGAGGCAGCGATGGGAGTTGCAGGGCTGTTTTGCAGCAAAGCTAGCTACTTTGTTGTAAGTTCTAGCTTGGTTTTTAGAGAGGATTGTAAGTTAATTAAGATTTGTGAGCGATAAAAAGACAAGGAAGAAGAAAAGCATAAGCAAGAGAGAGTCTAGAATCTCTGGAAAGGAAATTTTACTTCTATAGAGCAAGTGAAGTTTTTGCTGCCTTTTTCATACGAAGATGGATGTGTAGGTCAAACTTGAGTTGATCAGTAATTACATCTAGGAGCTTGGTTGGTATGTGATTCAATGTTAATGACAGTACTGTTAAGAGATGTGATAGAAGAAGTAGGTTTAAGATGAGTGAGAGATTTAGGGAAAAATAGAAGTTTGTGGGGTTTTTTTTGTGATTCAGAATAAGGTGATTATCAGTAAGCCAACTTTCAGCAGAGTTGAGTTTTGAGTTAAGCTGAGGCGGTCAGGGATGTTATCAGAAATGGATGTTGTTGTGTCTTTCGGCTTTTCCCGGTTAGGGGTCGCCACAGCGGAACTCCGGTCCGCTAATGATTGGTAGTTGATTTTTACGTGCTGAGTTACCAGCCCTGATGCACAGCCTTCAACGAAGGTATTCCCATTCACGCATGTCTCCACACAGAAGACACTCTAGCTGAGAATCGAACCAGACAGCGTCTTACTGTGAGGTGACAACGCTACCACAGCACCACCACCGTGGTATGTTATTAGAAATGGATATTATTGTGGAATCATCAGCATATTGTCTAAGAGAAGAATTAGAACAAGAGGTGTGAAGGCAGTTAGTAAAGATTTTGAAAAGTAAAGAGCCTACAATGGAGCCTTGTGGAATACCTGTCTTAATGGGGAGAATAGGAGATAAAGAAGATAACCATTTTATAGACTGCTGTCTATCAGGGAGATAGTAGGATTAGACAGACTAAGAGCAGACAATTTTGAAAGGGGCTTGAGGTGACAAACTGTGTCAAAAGCTTTAAAGAGATCTAAGACTAGACAAGAAACAAGTTTATCATCTCTGGCTTGAGAGATAGTTTGTGTGAAGGAAACAAGGGCTGTAGTAGTGCTGTGATTAGGAAAGAAGCCATGTTGGGTGGAAGTGAATACATTTTCTTGAAGAAGATAGTCCATGAGCTGCTTATGTATGCATTTTTCTGGTATTTTAGAAATGGGGAACAGAATGACTATAGGCAAGTAATTTGAGAGTTCAATGGAGTGTTCTCCCTTGTGAATTCGAATAGCATAACATTTCCAGATTGTGGGGAAAGTCGATTTACGTAAAGACCGATTAATAAGAATAGAGATAGGGTATGCAACAGAGTTAGCAGCAACCTTAAGGAAGTGGGGAAGAAGATTATCAGCAGAGAGAGAGAGAGAGAGAGAGAGAGAGCATGGTTTTGATTTGCTAAGTAGAGTTTTTATATTGTTGGTGAGAACAGGCGTAAGTGAGAGTGAGTTTTTGTCTAGAAGGAAGGAGGAGGTTAGAGAGTTACAATTCTGAATTAAATTACAGATTGAGTCAATGAAGTAGGAATTTAATATAGTAGCAGTTTCAAGGGGAGTGTTGTTAGGATAAGGGTTAGGTGTAGTGTGTTTACCAGGATGGAGGATCTTGTTTATAGTATTCCAGAATTTTTTAGGGTTGCTGTGGAGGATTGTCGGATGATTTCGGTGGTAATTTTTCTTGTCCATGTTGACATGTGTTTTTGTGTGATTTTAAAGTTTTTTTTATAGGTTTGTAGATGGAAGGGAGATTTTGAAAATAACCAGTTTTTCCAAGCATTGACTCTCAGGATGCTAAGTAATTGAGTAGATTTTATAAGCCAGGGTGCAAAACGGGATTTAACTCTAATTTTTCTAAGGGGAGCAAGGCAGTTAAATTCCCTCAGTCATATTTTTTCTTGATATACTTATTTACGCCATCATCAAGGGATAAGTGAGAAAGGAAGTACCAGTCAGTGTAGGAGAGTCTATTATTAAATTCAACAGGATTGAAATTTGAAATATTGCAACAGTCTTTTTATTTATGTGGTTTAATTTGTTGAACAGAGTTTCTTTGAATGCAAGTTGAAGAGTGATCATAATGGAAATCAGGAATGGTTGTTGGGTAGTGGTATAGGTCTGGATTTGATACAAGGATCAAGTCTAGGATAGAGTAATAAGTAAACGTATATCATATAAGGTAACATTTTAGTCTAAATGCATGTCAGGGCTAGCCACTTGACATTGTAAACATCGGCTATAGGTGAGTTGGTTGTACTGACTAATGTTAATGTGACACCCCAACCCAATTTAAAAAATGGAGAAGGAGTTAGGTCAACAACCATAGCAGTAACTTGCTTCCATGAGCTTAACAGTTAGGAAAGCTGTAATATTCAGTAAAATTTAACATTGTAGCAAAACTGTATGTTCATTGCTCCTGCTTTTCATAGTTAGTACAGCCTGTGCAGCATACCAGCTGCTTAAAACAGGTCTGTCTTAATATTAAAATGGATAGGCTATTTTGTTAACACATCTCCACAGTATCAATTTAAAAACATCCACACACACTAAGCTAATGTATTATTTTCTTGGTAGTGCCTATCTTTTTCATATCACATTCCCTGTGACCTGAACATTATTGCCATTATCATATATATTTTATTGCAAATGGCTGCCATGCATTGATTCCATCTTAAAAGACAGATTAATAGTTTATAAGTATTACCCTTTTGTTTTCCGTATCTTGATTTAAATAATTGTCTTGCACACTTGCTTTGATTGAGAGTTACTGAAATTCTATTCTTTTGTTAGCTACTGGACACACGTATCCCTTTTAAGGAACGTTCTGGGAGCACTGTCTGGTTAAGTGACTTTTTGACATTAAATTGTTAGACTAGATGATTTGATTTAATGTTTATTTTTTTGTTCTGTGCTAAATGAGCAGTGACTGTAATGTATCATGCAGGTCTTTAGTTATGTGGAAGGCCATAACTTAGTCTCCTAAGGTTTCAGGCTATGTCTCACAGACACACACATTGTTATCTCTGAGGTGTGTAATTGTCATCATTCTATGCATCCAAACTGTGCACTGATATTTTTTTAATTTTCTTTTTAGCCAATGGAAAATAAATTACATACTTTATTTTCACTTTCTAGGCCCAAGTGGGTATTAAACAACTGTATTTGATATCAGCAATGTATTAACTCTTGATAAAAAAACAGTCCAGTGGCATAAAGGAATAAAGCCCTAAATATGATCCAGGAGGAAGACCTTAGTTCATTTCATAGCTGGTGTCTGATGGCTCTTGTACAAAGGATTTTCATGCCTATCCTGGTTTGAAGGTGATGTGCCAGGTATCTGTCTAATTTAATTTGCTTTGGTGGAGGCTGGAGCTCAAAGAGATGATACTGGACTTGGGGGTAATGGGTGGAAGGACAGAGAAAGTGTGGCTGCTCCCATGAGTTTTAGGGATGGGAAATGTGCCACACCATGAACTTGAGAGGATCTTAACTATAGTGGCAGGAAGAACCTGAAGTCAGCAACAGTGGTCCAAAATAATGCAGAATTACTTTTGATAATGGGCTTCAGTTAGTCATAATGTTTGAGTAAATGTAAAGTCTATGTTGTTTCAGTAAAAGGTATCACATTACCTCTGTATTTCAATATCTCATGGCTGAAAAGGATCTTTGTACAGTTCACCTAGTTTGCAAATGAATAAAAAAGTAAATAAATTAAATCTGCTTCAGGTAAAGATGGAGTACATTTTTTGTCTTATGAGCTGCTTCTATTCTGTTCACGTCCTTAATAGTAGGAGGTATTTGTTATGTTAATACTTCAGAGGGTAATCTACCCAACTACCTAGAGAGCGAATGTGAAACTCAGCTCTTTCTACTGAGGATGCCTTTTCATAGGCATCCCAGTGTTCTGCATGTTTATGTAATGTGTTTTATCTTATATTCCTTCTTTAATTTTACATTTGCTTTTGTTACCATTATTCCTTATTTACCTTTACAACGTTTGCTTTTGTTACAGAGAAGCCTTTTCCACAATTATTATGGCTTTCCCTTTGCCTTTAGCTGTGCATTCTTTCCCCTAGTGTATTCTTTCTAGGTGCATAATTTAGTATGGCTTGCATTAAATGTAGTTTGCCATGTTTTATACAATTTTTCTACTCTTGTTGTGTATTATTTCATTCTTTTTTTTGCATCTGCTTCAGTTCTGTTGCATAATTGTCAGTACCTAAATAGCATCATTTTCCTTGCAGTCTTTTTGCAGTGTCATTTGTTAAAACATTATAAAGGGCTTGCCAATGTCTTTTTACCGCAGTGAATTTCATTTGCTTTGCCCTGTGTCCCTTTGGCCAGTCATATTTTTACTCATGCTTAGGTTCATAGGTTACTTCTAGGCAGTTATGCCTTGTAAAGCTTAATAACTGCTGTCTGATTTTTATCCCATACAGAAAAGGCTTATGGCTGTTAAATGTATCCTGTCATGGTAAAGATGTTTGTACTTTCTCTCAGCTTTATTAGGGTAGCAGACTGTGCATCTGGCGTTTATCTGCTTTTAGAATGTCCTTAATTGCATAATAAAGTAGAGACCATGTCCAGTTTGCATCAGAATGCCTATATATATATATATATATATATATATATATATATATATATATATATATATATATTTTTTTTTTTTTATAATTTTTCGGGTTAAGAGGATTTTCATGTAGGCTACTTAAAGAATTCACCCAAATCATTTAAGGTATTTAAAAATAAAATAAAATCTTGTAGAGGCTTATTTATCTATTTTGTGAGCAACAGGCATTTCCTGCTGGTCGCTTAAGTAATTAAGTAATCCACCCATATAATTTATTTTTTTAAACAATTTTATTAAATGAATCCAAAGAAAACACAATAAGATGTGTAGAAGCAGTGGAACAAACCAATGTACAGTATGACCATAAATGAAGATTCAAATGAGTTGTAAAATGTAAGGCAATTTTAATGTAGCATCAGCAATATAAATACTTGACATAGGTAAGTGTTTTCAACATAAGGCTTCTTCATACCATATAAATCATTCCACACACTGTCTGTGTGTGTGTATATATATATATATATATATATATATATATATATATATATATATATATATGTATATATATATTCTCCAAACCAATCAGATTATGGAACTTATTAACAATACTCATTAAAAGCAACACTCCCTGCCAACATAAAAAAGGACAGAGCATATCATGCACACAATCTATTCAAAATAGACAGTTTTTAGTTATTGAAGTAATTGTACCCAATCAACATGGAGGGGACATTAGAAATTATACATAAAGTAGGGAGGTGAGATGGATAATTAGGTTGAGGGCAGATCAGGGACTAGGCCTTCATGAAAAAGCTTCATTGAAACAGATTTGGAAGTCTAGGGCTCTTAGTATTAAATGATCTCCTTATATATATCCTCTTATGTGTCTGTTTTGAATAGATTGTGTGCATGATATGCTTTTATAT
This sequence comes from Protopterus annectens, assembly GCF_019279795.1. Lineage (NCBI taxonomy): Eukaryota > Metazoa > Chordata > Ceratodontiformes > Protopteridae > Protopterus > Protopterus annectens. The sequence continues at coordinate 19,741,715 of NC_056737.1, read as the reverse complement.
AATTTTGCCAAAATGTATTATTTTTTATTTTTTGTGTAATTTTCTTATGTATTTTTATGTATGTCTTTTATGTGTTTTACGTTCTGTCCATTTTATGTTGGTAGGGAGTGTTGCTTTTGAACAGGTTTTTGAAACCTGACCAAGAAAGACGACCATTCACCTACTTCATCTTGTCTTGTACTCATAAATGACCAGGAATAGTAATTCTCTAAATCATTTAGGAAAATATAGTGAGAGTAGTTAAGTACTGTTTTCTGTAACTGTGTGAATCTTTCCAGCTATGTTATTTTTCCTGTGACTGAAACTCTGGTGTTTACAGTAAATATATATTTAGTATTTACATGTTTTTTTATTTATTATTAAATGTATTTAAACTTTTCATTGTAACTGGTCGTTTGAAGACATATTTTAACCTTTGAGAATACTTACATTTATTTGGTGATAGCTGTGGCCACTCCTGAAAGCCTGGCTGTTTGGTCAATATTACCATTTGTATTAATATTAACTTCACCAAGCATAATTAATGAATAATAATATATAATAATGATAATAATAATAGTAATGAATAATACCTCATTGAGAGTGCCAGAATTGCCACTGCTCGGTCATATCTGCTTTACACCCTCCTATATGGATCTCAAATATTTACAAACCTTCATAAGTCTGAGCTCAAAATCCTTGAATCCTGCTACAACAAAATCACCAAGTTTGCTACTAATCAACCTTACAAGACTCGCCACTGCACTGCCCTCTCCCAGCTCAACTGGTTAGAACTCCCTAATTATTTATCACACAACCAAATGACCATGGCCCATAAAATAATGTACCAACCCAGTAACTGCCCTGCCCTCTCTAACCTTGTCCAACCTAGTACCATTACCCAGTCCCTCAGATCCTCCAGCAAACTAATGCTAAAGGTATCCCACTCCCGCAGTTACCATGGTGACTCCCTTTACTCCCACAAAATAGCCATATTGTGGAACTCCCTTCCACAGTCCATCACACAAAATTCTCATCACCATGGGTTCAAACTACTCCTAAAAAATTATCTAGCCAAACAGTGACTTTGCTGCTGTCATTCTCCAGGCTAATTCTACTACCTCCAATACCTTAGCCTACTTTACCTCCAACTATGCTTCCTTCAACTTTGCTCTAACTCTGCTGACCCATATCGGCTTGTGCTCCTTTTTAATTTGTATGATAGAATTAATTATTTTTATTTTTGATTTCAGACATTCTGTGCATAGCTAATATCTCCATGCTTTTCATCACTGTTAATATATATATGTACTCTCTGATTTTATTTATTTTTATTTTGTGCACGCTTTGTAATTAGTATTTCTAACCTAGCAATAGTCTGTGTAATTAATATTTCTGTGTAAGTTTACAGACCCTGTATCCATGTGTACTATTATTTGTATTCTATACTGTGTTCTGTATCTGTTAATTATAGTTAATGTAAGCTTTGTTACTGCTTGTGGAGCTTGTCTCCCCAGTCTTCCTCTGAAACCGGGCTTCTGGCCCAGTCGACATAACCCGGTTAGCCAATGTAATAAATAAATAATTGGTTACCCTTGTAAGAGTCTTATAGTAACTGAATAGTAGCAGTGAATCTGCCTTATATTCTGGGCAAAGTTGGTAGAGCCTATAATATGTAACACCCTTGCCCAGTGTGTGTGTGTGTGTGTGTGTGTGTGTGTGTGTGTGTGTGTGTGTGTGTGTGTGTGTGTGTGTGTGAGAAAGTTAAATGTCAGTGTGTGTGTGTCAGCTACTTGGAGCAGGGACACAAAGCACTGGTTTCACAGAGAGGGTGCTGAACACAGCTGTACTAGTGGAGAGCCTTATTGGCAACCTCAAGAGAGACAGATATAGAGAAATCCAGATCCCTGGCTGACTGTGTTACCTCTGTGCTCTTAAGGGAAATTGTGCTTGGTGCAGAGAGGTCTGCTTCTGGAAATACTGAGTGTATCCATTTGTATTCCAAGTGAACGTCCCTCTCCAGTGGGCCAGAGTGGGGACTTCACAGGGGATATCAATGATCTCCCCCAAATTGCCACTGTCAACAAACTTGGTGATCCAGAGGCCCTTGAGATTAGCCTTGACCTGTGAGAAGTAGATGCTGAACCATAGCGGGTCTAGCACCAAGTCCTGATTGTACTCCACTGGTGACCACTCTCTTAGTGGAGGTGGTCTAGCCAATCCTTACTTCTTGGTTCTTGTCTGTGAGCCAACTGCCAATCCAACTAGTTTTGGGGGATTTATGCCTAGTTCAGTGAGTTTTTTAACAATACCTGAGTGGGTATTGTGTTGAACAGGTTAGCCAAGTCTAGGTAGATGGTGTGCACCATTTTCCTGTCATCCACTGCCTTGGTGAGCTTCTCAAAGAAGTGTACCCAGGTTAAGTAGGCATGGCCTTCCTTTGACAAAACCAACCTGGGATGGGTCCAGTTACTGTAGGCTACCAATGTCTTTGTTGATTATTTCCATGATAACTCATTCCATGGCTTTGCAATATTAGACTAGTCAGATTAATTGATCTGTAGTTTCTGGTACTGTTTGTGGTTCACCCTTGAGAAGAGAGAGAACCATTGCAGTCCTCCATTCACATAGTACATAGCCTGTTTTGAGGGCATAGTTGAAAAGTCCTGGGACATTGTCTGGGCCCATTGAGGCCGTGTTTTTGGCCTTGGCGAGTGCCACCATGAGCTGCTGCCTACTAATAGGTGGGGGGAATGTATGAATAGGGAATCTGAGTAGGAGTGAACCACCTTGGTTATATCATCTTCAGATACCGATTTCTATGAAGGGGAAGGTTCGCCAAGTCACCCCCTGAAGATGTTTCATTCAGGAACATCCTAGAAATCCTGAAACAGAGGGGTGGCCAGACTACCCTCCAACCTTCCTCAAAGGAGTCTGTATACCTAGATGCTTTTCGCACCCAGCCCTCTTCCTCTTGGATCTCTCTACCTGCTGATGATCCTCTAAAACTGATCACCCAATGGGCCTGGAAAATTCCTGACTCTAAGGCTATTCCCGTAGACACCATGGTATTAGTGGCAGACACTAAAAAGGAACTTGCTGAAGAAAGTCCTACTATCCATCCTCCTAACAAGGAGTGTAGGGTGATGGATAGATTTGGGAAGTGCATATATGCTTCACTGACCTTCGCTGTCAGGTCCTTGAATTATATGGTGCATTTTACCAGGCTTCAGAGTGATCTGATTAAAGAACTCTCAGATACCCTTGCAGGAGCAGGAGCTGAAGAGGGTTGAGAAAAGGTTACTTCTCAGCTCACCACCCTTGAAACTATTTCCAGTTTGTCCATAAGACAACAGAAAAGCGAGCTGGAACACAATGAGAGCAGGCTAAAAACTGAAAATATTTAATAAAATCCAAGTAAAAGTAAGCGCTTTCGGCAGAAACAGTGTTCTGCCTTCATCAGACAAAAACATTTCTGTTGTTTACTGGGTTTGTGTGTTTTCAGTTTGTCCATAAGGCTAATTATTCATGCTACCAAAGGGATGACAAGAGCAGCAGGTTCAGGTGTAGCCTTCAGGAGACACGGCTGGATGCAATTATGTGACTTCACAGAGCCATTTATGTCTTCTTTTATCAATGCTCTGATTGACGGATCTTCCCTGTTTTGTCCCAAAGTTAGAGAGAGACTAACCAGATGTGAGAAAGATGGGAAGGCTCTTTCTGCCATGGGTGTATGCTTCTGCAGTCCTCAACAACCTTTTTCCAGGAGCCAGAGAAGTGGGAGGCTGAAAAAGACCCAAGGATCTTTCCAGGACTCGCGTGGCAGTGACTTCCACCAGGGTAGAGGGGAAATAATAATGGAGGATGCCGTCCAAGAGGCAAGAATGGCCCACAGAACCAGGGTTCCAGAGACTTTTTCTGTGGTAACTCCTGCCAATGCTCATGAAAGGAGGCCAACGCTCATGAAAGGAGGCCCGATTGCCTTCCTCTGGTGACATTTGGGGGACGATTATCCTTGCACCAATCTGCCTGGCTAGAAATGATGATGGACAAATGGGTGCAGGCGATCATTTCCAGAGGTAACAATATTCCCCTTTCAAAGAAACCAATAAGACCAATAAGAATCCCAGATGTTCCACCCAGTCACAGGGAGGCAGCAGTCTTGGAAATTCAAAAACTGCTTGACAAAAGAGTCATCCAGGCAGTCCCGCCAGACCAGAGAGGATCCAGAATTTACTCGAGATTCTTTTTAGTGCCAAAGAAAACAGGGGACTGGAGACTGATCTTAGTTCTCACTCAGTTGAACAAATCAGTTCAACCAACCAAATTCTGGGTGGTCTTGGTTCAGTCATTACTTCTATTCTTGGAAAAAAAACAATTGATGTGCTCAATAGATCTTCAGGATGCATATTACCATATAAATATGGACAAGCACTCCAGAAGACTCCTGTACTTCCACCTGGGAGCCAGTCACTATCAGTTCAGAGCACTGCTCTTTGGTCTCACCACAGCCCCCAGGGTGTTTACCAAATGCATGGCAGTGTTAGCATCACATCTCAGGTGTCAACTCATAAAGGCACGAGATTACACACTTCCTCTTTGTTCCAGCTTAGGAATCACTATAAACTACGAACATCCCATCCAGAATCATCACAGCCGGAATTTATTGGAGCTATTCTAGACACAGTCACTGCCCTTAAGTCACTTCCCCTAGAAAGACTCAAAAAGATCAGATCACAAGTTAGCCAAATTATTCAAAGCAAAACAGTAGCAGCGAGACTCATTCTACAAACTCTGGGATCAATGGCAGCCTCTGTCACCCTAGTTCCCCTGGCCAGATACCACATGCGAATTCTTCAATGGCTTCTGGCCTCCCAATGATCCCTATTGACCCAGCCAATGTCCCATCTAATTATGGTCACCAGTCATTGTAAAGAAGACCTGAGTTGGTGGCTCCATTCCAGCAAAATCTTGTTAGGCCATCCCTTTGTTCTTCCTCAACCCCAATACTGACCACAGACATGTCCCAGATTGGGGGGGGGGGCATTATTTGGGAAAGACAGTCCAAGGCACTTGGTCCCAAATGGAGGCCAACTTGCATGTCAACATTCTAGAGGTGAGGGTGGTGCTCTTACCATTACAAGCATTTCAAGATACCCTCCCTTTCGGAACAATTGCAGTTCAAACAGACAACATGTCAGTAGTCTGGTATATCAACAAACAAGGGGGGACCAGGTCATACCCTCTTTGTCGAGAAGCTCTCAAGAGTCTGGCAGTGGGCGTTTCCTCCAACCACTTTCTAACAGTAACTCACATTCCGGGGAGCTCCAGTGTAATTGCGGACAAGTTGAGCAGAACCATCCTCATGCCTCATGAGTGGTCTCTCAATCCAATGGTGGCTGGAAGAATATTCCGCTACTGGGGCCAACCTTGCTGTGACCTGCTTGCATTCCCTCTGAACAAGTGCAGCAGTTACTTTGCCCTAATTCCCTCCCCCCCCTTCCAGGGGAGACACCCAGAGACGTTGTACTTCAAGACTGCCCCCCCCCCCCGGTCTACTGTACGCCTTTCCCCTGATTCCTGTAACAATTTCTAAAGAAAGCCAACAGGTCAGAGAACATAATAATCCTCACTACCTCATTCTGTCTCTGCAAGTCTGGTTTCCCTTCTTTTGACCTCATCGACTACGGAAACCCTGGATACTTCACCCAGCTCCAGATCTGTTGTTCCACCTGGAAGGAATGGTTCATCCGAATCTTCAGCATCTCAAGCTCACTGCATGGCTTCTCATGTTCCCATGATACCCAGGCATTCCTCCCTCACTTCCCCATTGCATCATTGTGGCCCACCACAAACCTTCAACTAAAAAATTGTATCATAGCAAATGGCTAAAATTTGCTAAATGGGCACTTGACTCTAATATTGACCCATATGCAGCTGCTGTAGACAAAGTTTTGCACTTCTTAGCCTTACTCTGAGTCTGGCTCTTCAGCTTCTACCATTCGGGTACATTTTGCTGCGATATCTAACTTCCATATTGCTTTCAACGGTTCATCACTTATGTCACATAAACTTTGTAAAGCCTTTTTGAAAGGAATCTTAATGCTCAAGCCTCCATTTAAAGAACCCTTTGCTCCATGGGATTTGCATTTGGTACTGCAATGTCTCACTTCGGCCCCCTTCAAACCATCAGCAACTTGTGACTTAAAAGTTCTTGTCCTGGAAAACCTTATTTTTGATAGCTATCACTTTGGCCAGGAGAATATCGGAAATTCAAGCCTTGTCCTGCAAAACCCCCTCTGTTTGATTTTTCATAAGGACAGGGTCTCCCTCAGGAGAAATCCATCCTTTTTGCCAAAGGTTGTTTCAGAGTCAAATATCAATCAAACCTTACATCTCCCAGTCTTTTTTTCCTATATTTTCCAACAAAGGGGATTACTGGCTACATTTACTTGACATACACAGAGAATTACATTTTTACCTTCAAAGAATATTAGAAAATCTGACTGTTTATAGCTTTTTCTACAGTCTTGTCAGGCAATTCAGTATCTAAGGTTACCTTGGCAAAATGGCTTAAGGACTGTATCACCTTTATTTAAAACAAAAAGGGATTCCACCCTCCACTTCCTGTGAAATCACATTCAATGAGAGCAGTAGCAGCTTCTGCAGTTTTTCATGTCAGAACTTTCTTAGATGATACTTGTGCAGTAGCTACATTGGTATCTCCTCTTACCTTTATTACTTATTACAAACTGGGACCAGGTCTCTAGGGGATGTGTGTCATTCAGCTGGATGCAGTGCTCAGGAATATTCTTCCATGAGACCTCACAAGATTCAGGTATCTAGGGATTCTGCCCCACAGTCAAGGATTATGTGAAGATTGACAACATCAGATAAAGAAGTTATGTCTTACCATAACGTTCTGTCTGTGTTGTTGATCACTAATCCTTGACATTCCCTCCCTCCTTCCCCCTGCCTTAGAACTCTTGGTGGGCCAATTATTCCCAATGACTGGCTTCATAATAGGGACTCAGATGTGGTCTCTTGTCTAGTACTTCTTGTCTGTCACTATTGTATGCAAAGTCGATCTGAGGTAATTTGGTGAGGAGCAGTATGGGTCGAGCCTAGCTCGAGACTTTTGGAAGGTGCGACCTGGAATAATGACCAAGTCGGTTCCGAGGCTCAGAAGCAAGCCCACAGACAATGATTAGTGAAGATTGACAACACAGATGGATCATTATGGTAAGACGTAACTTCTTTTTTCTAGACTTGTTGCTGTTTTTATGATAGCTATCTGTAAACTTTCCCTTCCTGTATTCTGAGTATATGTCTCCGGAACTACAAGTGATATTAATTTCAAATTTCAGCAATCTTTTTAAGCTTTTTCATTTTGCTTTGTGTAAACATTTACTTCTTGTACTCTGTATTTGGGATTCTGAAACTTCACACAATATTAATTTCAAATGACAGTAATATTTTAAGAATGTTAATATTACTTTGTGATATTTGTTTTGCTCACATTAATAAACTATTATGGTATTTATGCACTCTTCTTTCCCTGATCTATCTTAGCATCCTAGTTTCAACATGATTAACAAACAAGTCTTGTGCAGTTTAGATGTGGCTTTCAGTTTAGGTGCAAATAATGTGAGTTGTTTGATCATCGGAATTTTTTTTTTTACTTTCAGTTCTTTTTCTTTATATTATTTTTAATGCGATTTTTGCCCCTATGACTGCTGACCGTTAAGCCTCCCTCCCAGTCAGACACTCTCCATTCATTACCTGGAATTTCACCTGGTATCAGGTCAAGAGCTGTCTGATTGTGGATTATCATTCATCCAGTCATCAGGATGCTTTATGCTGAATTTGTAATGGCCTAATCCTGCCACTAGGCAGGGGGATGTGCCTTTCGTATCACCATGGAGGCTTACGAACCTCATTCAAGAGACTGTAGCTGTGTAAATCTGACTCTGCCTCATCCTGCCTCCAAAGACTGACATGCCTATTCTTCTCTGTCAACTCTTTCAGGGTATTTGTGCAACTGGTAAAACTCTGATCATGGTTTTATTATACTATGCTACCAAAGCTGGCAACATAAAATGTTTTGCTTTTTCCACATTTTTGAGGATATTTTGCCGACACCCTGATTATTATTGACATCAGCTGGGTATGACAACCCTGTCATACTAAAGGTTAGCCAAGCATTCCATTTATGTTGTGCTGGTGACGCCATAATAAGGTCGAAACATGCATGTCCACAGCTAGTGGGGTTTGGCATTATTGGCCTGAATTTGTCCATAAGTAGACTTAAAAAGAAAAAAAAAGTCATGGACATTCAGAATTGCCATTGAGCTGAAAAACCTGATGACCTAAAGGGTCATTTGCATATATCCCATGTTGCCTCTAATACAAATGGTTTAAGGAATCACACAGTGGAAAGTTTAGCCTTGCTAGATTTTTCTTTTAGTTTTTACTCATTGGTTTGTATGTGTGACCTTTTTGCTCATTGTTTTACTTTTTCCACATGTCAGCAGACAGTTTTAATCACTGTTGTATAAATGGTTTGGCTAAGCAAGGCTAGCATTTAAAAAATAGCAATTTTTTAAAATGGTTTGAGTAAACAAGGCCATAGAGACCTGTTGGCATAATGGTTAAGATCTTTGCCTTCCGTGCACTATGTACAAGGTTCAATACTTGAACCCCAGCCATTCCTTGTATGGAGTTTGCATATCCTGTCTGTGTCTCTGTGGGGTACCTCTGACCTCTCAAAAAGGTGCTGAGTGTTTCCATTTCAAAAGTTACTCAAGAAAGGAGTTGTGGGCAACAGCTCAGACTCTTGATAGTACCCTGCAGGGGAGAAGAGTTGTATAGACCATCCACTTTGGGCATCAACTGTGGTACACAATATCCTCAGGATGGAGAACACGAATCACAGACTGCTGCCATGGCAGGGCAAGCCACTAGGTGATTCGTTCATGTTGACTAATGTTGGCAGAAATGAGCATGAGCATTTGCCAGTAATAAGTGGGTTGCGGGTCTGGCCTACTCTGACCTTTGCCAGAGACCCATGGTAATGGTTGGAGGGGTGTACTTGCCCTTACTAGCAAGTATATGCTCGCCATAAAGCCCAGCAGCCCTGGGTCAGTAAGCTACTAGATGGCCAATGTTCAGTTGCTTAGTTTAAGTTACATAGGATAGTGCTTTTGAGCAAAAGCTGGCCATAAAACCAATCAACCTGCCAAGCATGAACTAAAAATTGCTACACATTGTAAGTTCACTGACAGGATGCAGCTTGGCAGTTTATGACATCATGGTAAGATGGGGGCTGGACATCCTATGTATCCAGGAAACAAGACGGAAGGGAAGTGCAGCAAAGACATTTGGCACAGGGTCCGGAGTCTGCTACTCAGGAGAACAGGCTAGAAATGGTAAGGGAATTGTGGTGTGGGAGAGGCTTCAGAAGACAGTGAGGGATGTCATTAGAATTAGTGACAGACTCACAGCAATCAGAGTGTGCAATGTAATTATAGGACAGTATTCATAATTTCAGACTATGCCCCATAGCAGGGTTCTAATAGTGAGGAAAAGAGTTCATTTCAGGCAGCAGTTACAGGACATGTTAGGTAAGGCAGGACAACGTGAATCAGTGTTGATAACAGGTTACTTGAATGCAGATACAGGGACAGCCTCCCAAAGCCCTTCCCAGGAGGAATCATTGTTTCTGGAAGCCTTTGGATGTGGTCCGTGTATGCCTTGGGTTACCCCCCTCTGCATATGACCATATAGACCTTGTTTCCCACCGGGCATGAAAGAAACTGGAGACCGTGGAGCCTGCCCCATCGACCAGACAGTATTGTAGGAGCATCAAAAGACAGACAGTATTGGAGTATTAAGACTACTGGGGAGACTATTCCTTTCATTCAAAAGCAAAGACTATTGTTGGTGTAAAGAACCATTCCTACTGTTAGTTTCTGGTGATGTCCCATTAACGAGAATGGGTCAACTTTAAGGGGTGTGCTATCAGTATTATAATTTGCAGGGATATCTGATTTACCAAAGGGTATGATTATGCATTTTTTAGCATTTAGTCTCAGACCATGGATTTGGCAACAGTCGTTTGTCATTTTCAGGCCTGTTTGTAGGATGTAAACATCATTTGGGGATTCAAGTGATTGCTCCCAACTTACACTCGGTGAGCCAGAGGCCCCTAACATTGGCCTTCCCTTCAGAGAGGTATATACCAAACAGGACCCAACACTGAGCCCTGTGGGACACCGCTAATAACAGATGTTAAGTTGTCTATCTCGCCTTCATTCTTGCTGGATGGGTTCGGAGCCGACCTCGGCTCCGACTCGGCCACTCTAAAAGCTCGAGAGTTGGTTCCACCGGCTCGAGGCTCCCCTTATATCCCACAATGCTAGGCGTGAATTACCCCAGATCTCGTTTGCCGCTACAGCGATCGAGGTGGTGTTTTTCTACCGGCTTCAGGTCAGTTTTATTAGATCAGTCTAATAACTGTTTAAACCCCTTTTAGCTTAGTTTTTTCTCTTTTTACCCTTAGTGTAGTGGATTTTTATCCTTTCTACCCTTATCCAGCCCCTTTCCCACAAGAACTGATAAGTTCTTTCCTTAGGCCTTCGGGCCTTTCCATCCCTAATAGTGGTGTGTATGTGTTTTTTGTAGGGATTTATATTGTATATATAAGCTAACTAAATTCATTAGTTTTAATTTAGTTTAAACTTATTTCTTTTTTTTTTTAAACAAGTTTATTGTTTTAACATATAAGAGAAATATCATAACAATTTTATACAAATAATTAAAAATAGGTATTATTATAATATTCAACAAAACAACTAAAGTATTTACAAAGACATCCACTACAATCAGATCAATTAATTAAACTAAAATACTGTGCTATTGAAATTAGAATTTTTTAACAAATTTTGTAAATTATCCCATACAATAAAATGTGATGTTTTTCTAGTTGTTCTCATTCTAATTGTGCTTATTTCCATATGACACATTATATTCATAACATTTTTAAATTCATTGAACGAAGGAGGTGTATCTGAAATCCAATTTCTAGTTATTATTTTCCTAGCCACTGCTAGGATAGACCATAACAAGGGAAGCTTAATCTTTTAACACATTGAGGTACAGGTGTGTTGAATAATATAAGAGACTTAGAAATAATGAAATTATCTGTAAAAGAGCCTGCAAAATTCATTAATTGACTTCCAGTATTCTTTCAACTTCATACAGTCATAAAACATATGAGCCCAGTCAGCATTAATTTCTATATTACATCTCTTACATAGATTATCTTTATTATTAATTTTATTCATCATCAAAGGTGTATAAAAGATCTATGTAAAAATTTCCATGTATAAAGTCTCCAGACAATGGAAGATGTAGTTCTATAAGCAGATTCCAATATATATTGTTTATCTTGTTGAGTTGGTGGGTCCCCATTAATAGAGGTGAAATAATTCCAGTATGAATCTACATTGTAAAAGTTTCTTGTCTGATAATTTTATGTATATATGAAAGTTTACCTTTATCAGAAACTTTATGCTGTAAATTTATTATCAAGTAATCAATCAGTTTTGGAATAGATTCTTTAACTGTTATAGACATTAGATCTATTTTATCAATGAGATGTTGTCTAAAGATCTGAACCTCTAACCAGCAAGTTTCTCTTAGATCAAATTCTTGTTTTAAGAAATCTAGATTTTTAACTTTATTATCAGATATCAGCTGATACCAGTACTTTAGATTATTATCTATAGCTAAATGAGCTCCTTCAGAAGTAGATGACATAAGCATACCCTGAGTATAAATTATAGGAATACAATAAAATTCCATTCCCTATACTTAGGGTGCATGAATATAAAGTTACGATAACTAATAATAATATTTAATGGGTAACAGACCATATGTTTAGGTGTAATAGGTGAAGTACAAAATTCCTTTAGCAACCACAACATGGAGTTATTTATAATCATATTTTTATGTGTTAAGGAGATTTTCATGAAGTGCATACTAATTAGCTCCCAATAATCTTTCCATTTTGCGACATATGACCGATCTATTAATAAAGTAATAACTTTTATAATAGAAGAGATAATATATAAATTAAAGTCTGGAAAAGAAATACCCCCTTGAGACCAGCTATTAGTATGTTTCTTTAATGCAATCCTAGGTCTATTAGGTGCCCATAAGAAATTTAACATTAGTGTAGTCAGTTTCTTGATAGTTATTTTTGTAGGTGAAAGTATTATTGATTGTATTAAGTATAAAATCTTGGGGAATATTATCATTTTAATAATTGTAAGTCTCTCCTCCATAGTAAAAAACATATTATTCCAGGTATTAAAAAGATTTTGTATATTAAGAAAACAGGTAT